>NC_068428.1:43249871-43464871 GCF_023373465.1 Oncorhynchus keta
GCAGAAGCTTCAGGCCCCGGCGCCTCCGCAGAAGCTTCAGGCCCCGGCGCCTCCGCAGAAGCTTCAGGCCCCGGCGCCTCCGCAGAAGCTTCAGGCCCCGGCGCCTCCGCAGAAGCTTCAGGCCCCGGCGCCTCCGCAGAAGCTTCAGGCCCCGGCGCCTCCGCAGAAGCTTCAGGCCCCGGCGCCTCCGCAGAAGCTTCAGGCCCCGGCGCCTCCGCAGAAGCTTCAGGCCCCGGCGCCTCAGCAGAAGCCTCAGGCCCCGACGCCTCAGGCCCCGGCGCCTCAGCAGAAGCTTCAGGCCCCGGCGCCTCAGCAGAAGCTTCAGGCCCCGGCGCCTCAGCAGAAGCTTCAGGCCCCGGCGCCTCAGCAGAAGCTTCAGGCCCCGGCGCCTCAGCAGAAGCTTCAGGCCCCGGCGCCTCAGCAGAAGCTTCAGGCCCCGGCGCCTCAGCAGAAGCCTCAGGCCCCGGCGCCTCAGCAGAAGCGTCCGGCCCCGGCGCCTCAGCAGAAGCGTCAGGCCCAGGCGCCTCAGCAGAAGCGTCCGGCCCCGGCGCCTCAGCAGAAGCGACAAGCCTTGAACAGACGGCCCGACCACTCAACTAGGGAGATCATAATTTGGTTTGGCAAACTCCTTAATCGTCTTATCCCTGTTACTGTGCCTCTTGTAGAAAAGGGTAAAGGTAACTGAGGTGGGGAAATGTGCGAACTAATGCGCTTGTTTGAAATGAGGATCTCCTTCACTTGTACATCGTCATGCAAATTGTATACAGGGGTGGATGATACAATGTTATGAATTGTTTTTATAAACAGACTAAATTGACTTCTGATGTAGTGATATTGCTGACACACTTTTAGGTTCTACGGTTATGCTTTTGATTTAGCCTGGTGTTCCTGCTGATCTTGCATGATTTGCTCAATAAACCATTTGACTTTCAAAAACCTTGTCCTTAAAATATAATGTTCTCTTCTGCCTACCATGTGCTTGCTGTTTGGGAACAGACTGTGGGCCTGGAGTAAAAGGGAATGTGGTTCACAACACTTGTATAAACAGATTTGTTTCTGGTAGTTCAAATTGTAAAGTTCTCTAACTTGTCAGAGCTCCCTCATATGTTCATACTTTACCTGTCCCTTTGTGTAGGCTGTTTGATTTACAGTAATCTGCCTTTTACCACCAATGCCCAAAGAATGTGAATGCAGCTTAACTCATCGTCCCATTACTTGTCACTAACCTGTCCCAGGGACGCTGAAGTTTCTCCTAGACCTTATTCAGAAACATTAAAACGACTTGATACATTCTGCCTGTACTACAATGTTGGTCTGGCCAGGCACATGGATGCAATCATATATGCGTTCATCGCTTTCAGCTGTGAAAAGTACTCCACTTGGAGTCGTTCAGACATTCCTTATGTCAACTTTCAATGTGGTCTTCTGCACAATCCATTTCTACACTACCACAATGAGGTTGCACTTGCAGAAGCCCCTGGCAGGAACTTCAATAGATTTTAAAAGGTGCACTTAAGCTCTCACTTTGTACAAAATTATCTAGAGACATAAATATGAATTGGTTCTTAAGCCTGGCTGGTGACTTGCTTTTTTTGGTATCAAGGTGTCCAACAATTTCAAGAAACACTTAGCGTTCTGACATTTTAGGACTGTCAAGCAACTAACCTCAGGGGGGGGGGGAAGGAACATCTCACTGTCAGCTGTGTAATTTTCAGCAAACTTGATGTACAAAAATGTGTATGAACATAAGATTCAACAACAAACTGAACAAGTTCCACAAACATGTGACTAACAAATGGAATAATGTGTCCCGGAACAAAGGGGGGGTCAAAGGTAACAGTATCTGTTGTGGACACCAGATGTATTAAGAACTGCAGTGCATCTCATGGACTGCACCAGATTTGCCAGTTCTTGCTGTGAGATACCAGGCCCTGACTCATCCACCAAGGCAACTGCAAGTTCCCAGACATTTCTGGGGGGAATGGCCGTCACCCTCCGATCCAACAGGTCCTAGACTTGCTCAATGGGATTGATTTCCGAGCTCTTTGCTGGCAATGGCAGAACACTGTTATTCCTGTCTTGCAGGAAATCACGCACAGAACGAGCAGTATGGCTGGTGGCATTGTCATGCTGGAGGGTCATGTCAGGATGAGTCTGCAGGAAGGGAACCACATGAGGGAGGAGGATGTCTTCCCTGTAACGCACAGCGTTGAGATTGCCTACAAGCCCTCAGTCCAGCCTCTCTCAGCCTATTGCGGACAGCCTGAGCACTGATGGAGGGATTGTGCGTTCCTGGTTTAACTTGGGCAGTTGTTGCCTTCCTGTACCTGTCCTGCAGGTGTGATGTTCGCATGTACCGATGCTGTGCAGGTGTTGTCACACGTGGTCTGCCACTCCGAGGACGATCAGCTGTCCGTCCTGTCTCAATGTAGCGCTGTCATAGGCGTCTCACAGTACGGACATTGCAATTTATTGCCCTGGCCACATCAGCTGTCCTCATGCCTCCTTGCAGCGTACCTAAGGCACGTTCATGCAGATGAGCAGGGACCCTGGGCATCTCTCTTTTGGTGTTTTTTTCAGAGTCAGTAGAAAGGCCTCTTTTGTGTTTTAAGTTTTCATAACTGTGACCTTAATTGCCTACCGTCTGTAAGCTGTTAGTGTCTTCACGACCGTTCGACAGGTGCATGTTCATTAAATGTTTATGGTTTATTAAACAAGCATGGGAAACAATGTTAAAGCCCTTAAATGTTTCTGAATAAGGTCAAGGAGAAACTTCAGCATCCCTGGGACAGGTAAGGGAATACCCCCCTGAATTGGACAAAAATGAATGGGAAGTCATTGGCATCGGACAAACCATATACACGATGTCCAATACCACCCAATTCGACGTTGATTCATGCAAAGTGTATGGCAAATGCCATATGGCAATTGCCAGTTGTAACACTTTAAAAATCCAACAGGTGGCGAGTTGCTCCACCTTGGTTTTTCATATTGGAAATGTAACCCAAGTCAACATCCAAAAGCAAAATTTTGAAAAAAGTATTTTTTTGTCAAAAACGTATCACCCCTGAAGCCTATGTGGGTTATGAATGTCTTATGAACCTGTCTTCTATGACAGTCCATCAGACCACTATGAGGTCTACCTGTGTCAATTCTAAGCTTCCTGAAGCAACTGGAAGTGGTTCACCCTAAAAGTTCACCCTAATCACCCCAAAAGTGTTTATCCATACACTGCCTTCAGTTTGATATACATAGTGCATTCAACCCTGTGTAGATCAGTCAATTCTTAACTTAAAGACTTAAAACTCAGGATTCTGTAAGTGGCTATGTCAATCAAGACATGTGTTTACCTATAGCTTCCTGTGCCAACCGGAAGTACATTTAATTGGGTCACACTGACTGTTTTGAAGGGTTAGAAAAGTCACATCTCTCCAAAACTTCATATGTGTGACTAGGTAACCCTCCTAAACTGTAAATCAGTCATTTCTCCCAGCAGCTGTCAAAGAAAAACTCTCACACACACACACAGCAAGGATGGAGTGAAAAAGTGCGGTGTTCAAAGACACAGAGAGCAGGCAATGGCATAAACATAATCTCTAGTCCGTGCCGAGTTCAACGAGATATCCCGCTTGACCGTAGCTCGCTCGTTCTAAGCGCAGCGACCATTAGAATAGTAGGCCCAAAATGAAGCCTGCCCCACAACGTCATTTGCTTTTGGGTGACAGTGAGAGAACCGTTAGGGTGAGAAGCACAATTTGACCTCAGGTATGTTCCTATGGTCCTTCCGATCCGTGCAAGTCTGACCTTGACCGTGTGGCATTAACCCTTTCACGCGTGAGTTCCAAATATCTCTAACGGTCGCCCCAGCGTGAGTTTTTTTATGCACGTGATGTTAGAATGTTCTCTCCATTCCAGAATGTGATTGATACGTAACAGTACATTTGATCTGCGCTGCCCTCAAACTAAAGCACGCAGCCTGTTTATATTTATAGGTTGTTTTAACTTCAATTTCAAATGATTTTCAAACAAGTTTTTATTTTCTAAAAACAGTTTGAATTTAGGTGTGTTCCGCCTCCTCATTCATTCACATAAAAATAGTCATTTTTACTTTTGCGGATAATTACATTTTTGGGACATTTCTGAAACGGACAAAATTCCCCAAGCACTTCCCAATTGTTTGTGCAGTTCACGTCTGCAGACATTTGCTCATCTCCCGTCAGAACAGGATCTGCACACGTGTTCACATTTTCTATTCCACATTTCTATTGTAGCGTACTGTATGTATGGAGCATAATATATTTGTGTATATTCTTTATTACTGCGGACACGTGAGGTAACGTTACTCATTTTATAACCTTTACGGTGTTATAGTCAGTCGTGCTTATGTAGCCACATTCTTCTATTAGCTCTGTAAAACAATGCTAAATGTGTCAGAGAAGTATTATCTTGTTGCATTTTGAAGCTACCATGGCCTTATGACTCTCAAGTGGTGCAGCGGTCAAAGGCACAGCACATCAGTACTAGAGGTGTCACTACAGACTCCCTGGTTCAAATCCAGGCTGCGTTTCCATCAAAGTAAGTGCCTTATTACGTTATAATAGTTATAATAATAGTTTCCGTATGCCGTTTCTGCTGTAGCTGTAGATCATAATATATTCCTTATAACTGCGGACACGTGAGGTAACGTTACACATGTTATAACCTTTATGGTGTTATTGTCAATCATGCTTACCTAGCTACATTATTCTATTAGCTCTGTAAAACGATGCTTGTTGCGTCATGGCTGCAACAACACTGAATGGCGCAGAGTGGGAGGTTACGTGGTTGACTGCCGGCACGCGCTACTTGTATCAATAAATCACTATCAGAAAATGTTTTGTGTGGTAATTATTTGTGTATTTACGATTTTATTCACGTTTTCAATTCTAGGTGACAAATCATGCATTCCGATTCTTGCACAGATTGTAATGGGCACATATTATGTGTGTAAAATACCTTTTTGAAGGTTGTACTGATTATGATGAGCTAAGCTAATTCCAGCTGTGTAGCCATGTTTGTTGACATACAATGCATTCTGGGATTCACCTCTGTTTGACCAAAGATGTTATAACAAAATGAGGTGAGTAAGAGTTCACTAATTTTTTGAGGACTTCCGGAAATTAATGGTGGGATGTGAACGACGGTAGATGACACACCCCTTCAATATGCATACTACAAACAGACCAAACTCATCTCGTCTTCTCTTATTATCTTAGGTTTCTGTGAGGAATAAATGCATGGCTGCGCGCTGAAACTAATCGTCGGATTACTTTCGATTTCTATAAAGTGTTTTACCTAGTTATTTCGATCAATGGTGAGCTCACTCACCCGTGATGTGATTAATTATATACAGTAATTGCTATTAGCTAATTCATATTGTAGTTTACGTCAGCCGAGAGTTAGAAAATATGACTGCTTGTGTTGGGTCAATCTTTCCTCAGCGCTAGGACAAATGTAGCCTACATTTTTCCGGTAAGGATGATTGTGTTATGCTATATCTTCTTCTGTGAATATCTGAACAATGCATCCAAAAATAAACTGCTGACATTCTGGACATAAGTTTGTAAGGACTGTGTTTGTGTAAATAGTTTCTGAAAAAAGTGTGGCCAGCTCAAACGCTGATTGTTGCGTCATTCGAAACTGCCGTTCTAAATGTGCATTCTAAATGAGTGTTCTAAACACCCGTGTGATGGTACGTGTGAAAGGGTTAACCCTTAACTGTTAAAAGGTGTTTACATCAAACATTTTGCATTGACTTCTCTCCCCATAGGAATACATTGCCTGCACCCCTAAATTCAACCTGAAGCCTATGTGGGTTATGAATGTCATATGAACCTGTCTTCGATGACAGTCCAACAGGCCACTACGAGGTCTACCTGTGTTGATTCTAAGCTTCCTGGACCAACCGTAAGTGGTTAAAATCACCCTAAAAGTGTATATCCATACCCTGCCTGCAGTTTGATAGACATAGTGCATTCAACCCTGTGTAAATCAGTCAGTTCTTAACGTAAGGACTTAAAACTCAGGATTCTGTAAAAGCATACAACAATAAGGATAGTGTTGACGTATCAAATCAAATCAAATCAAATGTATTTATATAGCCCTTCGTACATCAGCTGATATCTCAAAGTGCTGTACAGAAACCCAGCCTAAAACCCCAAACAGCAAACAATGCAGGTGTAAAAGCACGATGGCTAGGAAAAACTCCCTAGAAAGGCCAAAACCTAGGAAAAAACCTAGAGAGGAACCGGGCTATGTGGGGTGGCCAGTCCTCTTCTGGCTGTGCCGGGAAGAGATTATAACAGAACATGACCAAGATGTTCAAATATTCATAAATGACCAGCATGGTCGAATAATAATAAGGCAGAACAGTTGAAACTGGAACAGCAGCATGGCCAGGTGGACTGGGGACAGCAAGGAGTCATCATGTCAGGTAGTGCTGGGACATGGTCCTAGGGCCCAGGCCAGTTGAAACTGGAGCAGCAGCATGGCCAGGTGGACTGGGGACAGCAAGGAGTCATCATGTCAGGTAGTCCTGGGGCATGGTCCTAGGGCTCAGGTCCTCCGAGAGAGAGAAAGAAAGAGAGAAGGAGAGAATTAGAGAACACACACTTAGATTCACACAGGACACCGAATAGGACAGGAGAAGTACTCCAGATATAACAAACTGACCCTAGCCCCCCGACACATAAACTACTGCAGCATAAATACTGGAGGCTGAGACAGGAGGGGTTAGGAGACACTGTGGCCCCATCCGAGGACACCCCCGGACACTTATAGCTTCCTGTGCCAACCGGAAGTGCCATAATTGGTGTCTCAGGGGCTGTTTCGAGGGGTTAAAAAAGTCAGATCTTTCCAAAACTTCATATATGTGATTTGGCAACCCCCATGAACTGTAAATCAGTCATTTGTCCCATAAAATTTCAATGGAAAACTAAATCACACACACACAGCTTGGAAGGAGGGACACATTGGGGTGCGTAGAGACATACACTGCCTGCATTAGTTAACCTTGTTGGAACTTTTAACCTCTTACCTCCACCCGACACGCAGGCGTCCCATCTAGACATCTGGAAATGCAAATGCGCTACGCTAAATGCTAATAGCACTCGTTAAAACTCAAACGTTCATTAAAACACACATGCAGGGTACTGAATTAAAGCTACACTCGTTGTGAATCCAGCCAACAAGTCAGATTTTTAAAATGCTTTTCGGCGAAAGCATGAGAAGCTATTATCTGATAGCATGCAACACCCCTAAAGACCCGCAGGGGACGTAATCAAAATAATTAGCATAGTCGGCGCGACACAAAACACAGAAATAAAACATAAAACATTCATTACCTTTGACCATCTTCTTTGTTGGCACTCCTAGATGTCCCATAAACATCACTATTGGGTCTTTTTTTCGATTAAATCGGTCCATATATAGCCTAGATATCGATCTATGAAGACTGTGTGATCAAGGAAAAACACAGCGTTTTATAACACAACGTCATTTTTTTTAATTAAAAAGTCGACGATAAACTTTCACAAAACACTTCAAAATACTTTTGTAATGCAACTTTAGGTATTAGTAAACGTTAATAATCGATCAAATTGATCACAGGGCGATGTATATTCTATAGCTCTATGTCTTGAAATAATGTCCGGATAAATCTCAACCAAAATATCCGGTCGGAGACCGGAAGAAATGGGCTGTCTCTTGTTCGTTTGACCAAGAAACAAAGCCTAGGCAAATGACAAGACTGTTGACATCGTGTGGAAGCTGTAGGTATTGCAACCTCGGCTCCAGGTAATGTGGTTCGCCTTCAACAATACATTCAAGTGGAGCATTGATATATTTTCCAGTTTTCAGTGATCAGATTTTCCTGCGCTTTTCGATGAAACGCACGTTCTGTTATAGTCACAGCCGTGATTTAACCAGTTTTAGAAACGTCTGAGTGTTTTCTATCCACACATACTAATCATATGCATATACTATATTCCTGGCATGAGTAGCAGGGTGCTGAAATGTTGCGCGATTTTTAACAGAATGTTTGAAAAAGTAGGGGGTAGGATCAACAGGTTAAATAACCGTCAGACCTAGAGTTCCGAAACTTTAGAATCCTGTTCTAGACCTCAGGTCGATAGTGCGTGGTGAGTTACGTGGCTCTAGAAGGTTCTCGGACCGAGAAACAGCCTCGTACATTTGCAATGACTTCAATTTATTTTTGCATCACGAAAATGACAACATTTAGAAATGTCCCAGAGTCGCAAGACTTGGTGCATTGCGACCGTCTCGGCACATATAGACAGACCCCAACGTTTCTGTCCGATAGCTCATTCAAGGACCCCGTAGCAAGTCATGGAAAAAAGTGGATTTTCAGCACCAATTTGGGTTTTGCTCGGACAACAAATTACCTATCGAGCCGAAACTTGGGATTCGGGGTCGGCTCAGCTAGGCCTACACATAACATAAGAAATGGACCCGCAGCTAGAACGTAACTACGTGTTCTGTGTTTTTTTTTATGGTTTGAACCGAAGGCGTTGTGAATTTTGGGCCAGCTCTGAAATATGTGATAGTTGGCTACTAAACGAGTTGGAAAAAGTGGGTTTGGTGTCAGTTTGTATCAGTTTGGTGTCAGAATGATATCTAATTGACTGATGGACGGTGACTTGCTGGTGACTCTTGTCCATTTGCAATATGTTTAAACAGTGAGGTACCATCACCAAAGTGACATTCTGAAATCAACTCTAACGAGCGATTGAGATGAACCAGAATCACTGCCCAGCCATCCCGAGCGATTGTAGAACAGGCAGAATGTAGCAAGTAGTTTTAATGTTTCTGAATAAGGTCAAGGAGAAACTTCAGCGTCCCTGGGACAGGTTCGTGACAAGTAATGGGACGATGAGTTAAGCTGCATTCACATTCTTTGGGCATTGGTGGTAAAAGACAGATTACTGTAAATCAAACAGCCTACACAAAGGGACAGGTAAAGTATGAACATATGGAGCTCTGACAAGTTAGAGAACTTTACAATTTGAACTACCAGAAACAAATCTGTTTATACAAGTGTTGTGAACCACATTCCCTTTTACTCCAGGCCCACAGTCTGTTCCCAAACAGCAAGCACATGGTAGGCAGAAGAACATATTTTAAGGACAAGGTTTTTTGAAAGTCAAATGGTTTATTGAGCAAAATCATGCAAGAGTAGCAGGAACACCAGGCTAAATCAAAAGCATAACCGTAGAACCTAAAAGTGTGTCAGCAATATCACTAGATCAGAAGTAAATTTAGTCGTATGTTTATAAAAACAATTCCATAACATTGTATCATACACCCCTGTATACAATTTGCATGATGATGTACAAGTGAAGGAGATCCTCATTTCAAACAAGCACATTAGTTCGCACATTTCCCCACCTCAGTTACCTTTACCCTTTTCTGCAAGAGGCACAGTAACAGGGATAAGACGATTAAAGAGTTGGCGAAACCAAATTATGATCTCCCTAGTTGAGTGGTCTGTTCAAGGCTTGTCGCTTCTGCTGAGGCGCCTGGGCCTGACGCTTCTGCTGAGGCGCCTGGGCCTGTCGCTTCTGCTGAGGCGCCTGGGCCTGTCGCTTCTGCTGAGGCGCCTGGGCCTGTCGCTTCTGCTGAGGCGCCTGGGCCTGTCGCTTCTGCTGAGGCGCCTGGGCCTGTCGCTTCTGCTGAGGCGCCTGGGCCTGTCGCTTCTGCTGAGGCGCCTGGGCCTGACGCTTCTGCTGAGGCGCCTGGGCCGGACGCTTCTGCTGAGGCGCCTGGGCCGGACGCTACTGCTGAGGCGCCGGACTTCACACTTGACGTGGCATTATGGCCAGTAGCTTCTGCTGACGTGGCATTGTGGCCAGTAGCTTCTGCTGACGTGGCATTGTGGCCAGTAGCTTCTGCTGACGTGGCATTGTGGCCAGTAGCTTCTGCTGACGTGGCATTGTGGCCAGTAGCTTCTGCTGACGTGGCATTGTGGCCAGTAGCTTCTGCTGACGTGGCATTGTGGCCAGTAGCTTCTGCTGACGTGGCATTGTGGCCAGTAGCTTCTGCTGACGTGGCATTGTGGCCAGTAGCTTCTGCTGACGTGGCATTGTGGCCAGTAGCTTCTGCTGTCGTGGCATTGTGGCCTGTAGCTTTAGCATTTGGACCAGACACCACACTTGCTTGGGCATAGGATCCAGTTGGTTCAGGTCGAGTGTAGGCAGGATGCCCATGAGCGTTACCTAGGAAACAAAGAAAACATTGTGGTAAAATGCCAGCCTTAATTTGTATCGGAAGTAGATTTGTGATTTGACCTGAATTAGTGGAAAGCAAAACGCACCTTTAAGTGTAAAACAAGTTATCCCTCCAATTAGCAGGCAACAAATCCAAGAAACACTACAAAACAGTCAGACAGTTAAACATCAATAACCAGTGAACACTTTAAGACATGTAAACCAATCAGATGAATACATTGGAAAACTAACCTCAAAGAGAGTCCAAAAGTCACAGCCATTTTAGTGATCAAAACCACAACAGTATTCAAGAACTAATTCTCGACAGCCTGCCAGAATATCCCGGTTGCTATTTCTAACAGCTGTTTTGGTTGCACCTCATGAAGGAATCCCAGACCCTTCTACCCTGGCTGGCTAATTATGTACAGCTGTCAGCCAATGAACTTCATTTCCATTGGTTCAATTTCCCAAATGCGATTAGGTGCAGTCATCCGTTGACGTATGGTGAACAACAGAGAGAGAATTGGACGACAAAAGAAAGACCAAATTCAGTTCAACAACTTACAAAAAAACAGACAATTGATGAACGCATATTACATTTCATACATGTTCATGCGTCTGTAGCTGCCAAATTCTGATCTTTTTCCCACTAATTGGTCTTTTCACCAATCAGGTCAGCCGTTTTGCCAGCAACGTGGGGCAAAAGGTCAGAATTGGGCTGCCTGTGTAAACACAGCCTGTGTGGGTGGGACCAAACAGACTATGAGGTAGTATGTGATTGCGTCCAAACAGACTTCAGCCACTTTCCAAAGCTTAGACGTTGCTGAAGTCTGCCAGATCTTACATCGCCTTGATAGGTATTTTAAGTATCAACTAACCACATCATATGTCAGTGGATGACACAGTTGATGATGTGGCACGCAACCATTGGTTGTTGCGTTGCCTCACTTTAGCTGTAGACACTGACCTATTGCTGTGTTACACAGGGAGTCCAATTCTAATCATTTTTCCAAGTATTAGTGTTTTGAGCAATCACATCAGATCTTTTCACATCGGATCTTTTTCAGAGCTGATTGGTCAAAAGACTAATTCGTGAAAAAAAATATCAGAATTGGGATGCCTTTGTAATGCAGCCTATGAGGGAGTTCTACTAACCTGAACCTCAGTGCACCGGTCTACGGAAGGTGATGTGAAAAGGCAAAAGCAGTGAGGGAGGATTACCCTTCTCAAATCGTACAGTTAGTGGTGTAATGGAGGATATACGCAGGTGTACCACTTTGTTTTCAATGGACAATTTGTGTACTCAATTCTTAATCCCCACTGATGTGTATCAAAGTAGTATAGTGGAGGTATATGCTGTATCAATTCATAAGGCTGATGGAACAGATTTAAAAAATATATATATATTTTACTAGGCAAGTCAGTTAAGAACAAATTCTTAATTTCAATGAAAGCCTAGGAACAGTGGGTTAATTGCCTGTTCAGGGGCAGAACGACATATTTGTGCCTTGTCAGCTCAGGGATTCAAACTTGCAACCTTTCAGTTACTAGTCCAACGCTCTAACCACTAGGCTACCCCTAGATCAGAATGTTAGGATCCAAATGTTGAAAAACTATTATTTCTTCACATTTTAAGTGCATGAATATGCACACGGTGGTAGGCCTATTCAGAATGTTCCAAAATGCCACACCAGAGGAGGCTGGTGGGAGGACCTAGAGGAGGACAGGCTGATTGTAATGGCTGGAATGGAATCAATGGAACGGAGTCCAACATATCAAACTCTGTTCCATCAATTCCATTCAAGGCCATGAAAATAAGCCCATCCTCCTTTAGCTCCTCTGCTGCACCTCACATTTGAGCAGTTTTATGTACAGATATTTGGACAGAGATGGTAATATCCATTATAGATCAGACACACTGGTAGGATTGTCTAATGTTTGCCTGCCAATTAGTATTTAGCACCTCCTTTAGTGTCTGCAGTCAATGTCTTAGGGTCTGCAGTCAATCTCTTGACTGCCAACCCTCAGAAAACAGATCATCTAAAGGTGGAAGGAGTGGCCATCTTTTCCAAGGATCACCTTCAGTGCTCATTTGTCTCCACCAAATCTGTGCCCAAACAATTTGATTTGCTTGTTTTAGGCATCAAACTTTCAAATATCTCTTTGTTGACTGTTGCTTGGTGCTATCGTCCTCCATCAACACGGGTCAGTAATCTACCTGCCCTAAGCTCTCTCATGGCTCCTTTCACTAAGTCTGAATTTGTACTGCTAGGTGACCTAAACTGGGACATGCTTAAACCACCTGAACAAGTCCTAAGTCAATGGGACTCCCAAAATCTTTCTCAGATTATCAGCAATACCACACGGTATGACTCCAAACACCCAGAAAAGGCTACTCTCCTTGATGTCACCCTCACAAATAATCCTGATAGGTATCAGTCTGGTGTTTTCTGTAATGACCTTAGTGATCACCGTTTTCGTAATGGCTGCTCTGTGAAACGACCTGTCCAGATTTGACATAGAGGCATGCTAAAAAACTTTAATGAGCAAACCTTCCTTCATGAACTGGCCTCTGTAAAATGTTGTAGAATCAGCTTGATCCCCCCCTGTTGAAGACACTTGGTCCTTCTTTTTAGACATTTTCAGTGTTATTGTTAACATAACAAGTGCCGTCAGCTCAGTAGGCTAGTTTTTGTTTTTAGTTTTTAATTAAACCTTTATTTAACCAGGTAGGCTAGTTGAGAACAAGTTCTCATTTACAACTGCGACCTGGCCAAGATAAAGCATAGCAGTTTGACACATACAACAACAGAGTTACACATGGAATAAACAAACATACAGAATAATACAGGAGAAAAAATAAATATATATTTACAGTGTGTGCAAATGAGGTAAGATAAGGGAGGTAAAGGCAATAAAATAGGCCATGGTGGCGAGGCAATTACGATATGGCAATTAAACACTGGAGTGATAGATGTGCAGAAGATGAATGTGCAAGTAGAGATACTGGGGTGCAAAGGAGCAAAATAAATAAATGAATACAGTATGGGGATGAGGTAGATGGATGGGTTATTTACAGGTGCAATGATCTGTGAGCTGCTCTGACAGCTGGTGCTTGAAGTTAGTGAGGGAGATAAAGAGTCTCCACCTTCAGTGATTTTTGCAGTTCGTTCCAGTCATTGGCAGCAGAGAACTGGAATGAAAGACGGCCAAAGGAGGAATTGGCTTTGGGGGTTACCAGTGAAATATAGACGATTAAAGTGTTGGCCAAACCAAATTATGATCTCCCTAGTTGAGTGGTCGGGCAGTCTGTTCAAGGCTTGTCGCTTCTGCTGAGGCGCCGGGGCCTGTCGTTTCTGCTGAGGTGCAGGGGCCAGACGCTTCTGCTGAGGCACCGGGGCCTGACGTTTCTGCTGAGGCGCCGGGGCCGGACGCTTCTGCTGAGGCGCCGGAGCCTGTCGTTTCTGCTGAGGCGCTGGGGCCGGACGCTTCTGCTGAGGCGCCGGGGGATGTCGCTTCTGGAGCGCGTGCTGCGGTTGGGTGCTGCTATGGTGACCAGTGAACTGAGATAAGGCGGTGTTTTACCTAGCAAAGACTTGTAGATGAACTGGAGCCAGTGGGTTTGGCGACGAGTATGAAGCGAGGGCCAGCCAACGAGAGAGTTCAGTTCACAGTGGTGGGAAGTATATGGGGCTTTGGTGACAATAATGGATGGCGCTGTGATTGTTGTAACTTTAATGTGTTACAGAGTTAATGTTTAAGTTAATTCATTGAGCTGTATAGAAAGATATTTCTTTACAGTTATGTAATTGTTCTTGTTTAGTATTGAATTACGCTTTTGACTGCAAGTTCCAGAAAGCCTTGCGACAGGGAATGCGAAATAAGGCGCCAGTTATGTGCAGGTGCGAAGTGATTAAGCCGACCTTTCATTAGCATCTTACTTCCATTGCTCTGTCGAATCTAAAGTTGTTAAATGTAACGTGAACAAGTATTATTACTAAAATAAGCTTTCATATCAAACCCGACGTCCTGAGTCATTACTTTGAAGACAGTTATTCCAAAAGTGATAGACTGCATCCAATTTGAGAGTTGGAGGCTATTTTGTAAATGATGTTGCCGAAGTCAATTGGCGGATAGTCAGTTTTACGAGGGTGTTTGGCAGCATGAGTGAGGTATGCTTTGTTGCGAAATAGGAAGCCCGTTCTAGATTTAATTTCGGATTGGAGATGCTTTCTACCATGGGAACATACACATGGACTGTGCTATGATTTGCTGTCACTCCCCTCTTTCTGTCCTTTCTCTCTGTTTCTTTCATATTGATTCTGTACTGTTGAGGAAAGAGCTTGCAAGGAAGCATTTCACTATATCGTTTACACCCAGTGTCCCATGGTGGTCAGATAACATCCTGAAGATTGATTCTCTACTGAGTTTGACCAGTTTTTTTGACCTGGAACATATCTTTTGGAAGTTTTCGTGCGAGTTATCCTGGACCAGGAGTCAGTTTTTGGGCACGTGAGCTGAAAGTGATAGCAAGTGCAGCTACTTGGACACTAGTATTGGACATTATGGAACAAAACAACGATTTATTGTGGAACTAGGACTCCTTGCACTACATTCTGATGAAAGATCAAAGGTAAGGGAATATTTATGTTGTAATTTCGTATACTTTTATGTCTGAGCGCCGTCTCAGATTATTGCAATGTTAGGCTTTTTCCGTAACGTTTAAAAAAAATCTGACACAGAGGTTGCATTAAGAACCAGTGTATCTTTAATTATATGTAGAAAATGTATATTTAATCAAAGTTTATGAGTATTTCTGTTATCTGCCGTAGCTTTCTATAATTCCTTTGGATATTTTGGAGGCAGTTCTGAACATGGCGTCAATGTAAACCGAGATTTGTGGATATAAATATGCATATTATCGAACAATATGCTAAATGACTTAAATGTAAATGTAAAAAAATGTAAAACATAAATGTATTGTGTAACATGTTATATGAGTGTCATCTGATGAAGATTTTCAAAAGGTTAGTGATTCATTTTATCTCTAATCCTGCTTTTGTGACTCTCTTTGGCTGGAAAAAATGGCCCTTTGATTTGGTGGTGGTCTAACATAAGTATATGTTGTGTGACGCAGGGTCCAAATGCCGCAACTGCCAACCATGCCTCTGCAGAAGCGGCTGGCCCCCGCGCCTCTGCTGAAGCAACTGCCAGCCATACCTCTGCAGAAGCGGCCGCAGGCCCCCGTGCCTCTGCTGAAGCAACTGCCAGCCATACCTCAGCAGAAGCGGCTGGCCCCCGTGCCTCAGCAGAAGCAACTGCCAGCCGTGCCTCAGCAGAAGCAACTGCCAGCCATACCTCTGCAGAAGCGGCCGCCGGCCCCCGCGCCTCTGCTGAAGCAACTGCCAGCCATACCTCTGCAGAAGCGGCCGCCCGCGCTTCAGCTGAAGCAACTGCCAAACATACCTCTGCAGAAGCGGCTGGCCCCCGCGCCTCAGCTGGAGCAACTGCCAGCCATACCTCTGCAGAAGCGGCTGGCCCCCGCGCCTCAGCTGGAGCAACTGCCAGCCATACCTCTGCAGAAGCGGCCGCTGGTCCCCGCGCCTCAGCTCAAGCAACCGCCAAACATACCTCTGCAGAAGCGGCCGTCGGCCCCCGCGCCTCAGCTGAAGCAACTGCCAAACATACCTCTGCAGAAGCGGCCATCTGCCCCCGCGCCTCAGCTGAAGCAACTGCCAAACATACCTCTGCAGAAGCGGCTGGCCCCCGCGCCTCAGCTGGAGCAACTGCCAGCCATACCTCTGCAGAAGCGGCTGGCCCCCGCGCCTCAGCTGGAGCAACTGCCAGCCATACCTCTGCAGAAGCGGCCGCTGGTCCCCGCGCCTCAGCTCAAGCAACCGCCAAACATACCTCTGCAGAAGCGGCCGTCGGCCCCCGCGCCTCAGCTGAAGCAACTGCCAAACATACCTCTGCAGAAGCGGCCGCCCCCCGCGCCTCAGCTGAAGCAACTGCCAAACATACCTCTGCAGAAGCGGCCATCGGCCCCCGCGCCTCAGCTGAAGCAACTGCCAACATACCTCTGCAGAAGCGGCCGGCCTTGAACAGATGGCCCGACCCCTCAACAAGCTAGATAGGGAGATCATAATTTGGTTTGCCCAACTCCTTAATCGTCTTTCTCCTGTTACTGTGCCTCCATTTGAAGAAAAGGGCAAAGGTAATTGAGGTGAGGAATTATGCAAACTAATGCGCTTGTTTGAAATGAGGAACTCCTTCACCATACGACTAAAATGTACATCTGATTTGGCCACTATTGCTGACACTTAGGTTGTACGGTTATGATTTTGATTTGGCCTGGTGTTCCTGCTAATCTTACATGACTTGTTCAATAAACTATTTGACTTCCAAAATGCCTTGTCTTTTAAATGTGGGTTTCTCTTCTGCCTACCATATGTTTGCTGATTAGGGAAAGACTGGGTCTGGAGGAAAAGGGCTTGTGGATCACACCACTTGTGGAAACATTTGTTTACCTTTGTTTCTGGTAGTTGAGGAAGGGTTGAGGAAGGGTTGACAACATTTCTTGTTTTAATTCCTCATTGTTTGCATAGTCAACATGCACACACTTACCCCACCAGACATGCCACCAGGGGTATTTCCACAGTCCCCAAATCAAGGACAAATTAAACGCACAGTGTTAGAGCCATGATTGGCTGGAACTCCCTTCTGTATAGAGAACCAGAGAGACCAGCAAATGTGGTTTAAAAAAACAAAGCAACACCTCACGGTACAACGCCTCTCCCCCATGTGACCTACTGGTTGTGTGTATTTGTAACAGATGCACAAACACTAATGCATTAACATAAGTAAATTGCCAGGTTTTTTTTTTTTTTTTTTGTCGGACCCCTCACCATTGGCTAATGGGGATCCCAAAATATATATTCAACTACCTTTAGCATTTGAAAAGCTGAAATAAACTACAACTTCCCAGGTCTGACCTCCACAGGTCACTGAATGTGAAATGCTTCCTTGCAAACTCTTTCCTCAACAGTACAGAATCAATATAAAAGAAACAGAGAGGACATAGAAAGAGGGGAGTGACAGCAAATCATAGCACAGTCCATGTGTATGTTCCCATGGTAGCAAGCATCTCCAATCCAAAATTAAATCTAGAATGGGCTTCCTATTTCGCAACAAAGCATCCCTCACTCATGCTGGCAAACACCCTCGTAAAACTGACTATCCACCAATCATTGACATTTGCGATATTACAAAATGGCCTCAGACTGCATCCAATTTGAGAGTTCATCACAGTGCCATCCGTTTTGTCACCAAAGCCCCAAAATCGTCCCACCACTGCGATCTGTACTCTCTCGTTGGCTGGCCCTCGCTTCATACTCATCGTCAAACCCACTGGCTCCAAGTCATCAAGTCGTTGCTAGGTAAAGCCCCGCCTTATCTCAGTTCACTGGTCACTATAGCAGCACGCGCTCCAGCAGGTATATTTCACTGGTAACCCCCAAAGCCAATTCCTCCTTTGGCCACCTTTCATTCCAGTTCTCTGCTGCCAATGACTGGAACGAACTGCAAAAATCACTGAAGCTGGAGACTCTTTATCTCCCTCACTAACTTCAAGCACCAGCTGTCAGAGCAGCTCACAGATCATTGCACCTGTACATAGCCCATCTGTAAATAACCCATCCATCTACCTCATCCCCATACTGTATTTATTTATTTATTTTGCTCCTTTGCACCCCAGTATCTCATCTTCTGCACATCTATCACTCCAGTGTTTAATTGCTATATCATAATTGCCTCGCCACTATGGCCTATTTTATTGCCTTTACCTCCCTTATCTTACCTCATTTGCACACACTGTATATATATATATATTTATTTTTTGTTCTGTATTATTCTGTATGTTTGTTTATTACATGTGTAACTCTGTGTTGTATGTAACGAACTGCTTTGCTTTATCTTGGCCAGGTCGTAGTTTTCAATGAGATCTTGTTCTCAAGTAGCCGACCTGGTTAAATAAAGGTTTAATTAAAAACAAAAAAACAAAAACTAGCCTACTGATCTGACGGCACTTGTTATGTTAACAATAACACTGAAAATATCAAAAAAGCATCTTCAATAGAGGGGATCAAGCTAATTCTATACCATTTTACGGAGGCCAGTTCATGAAGGAAGGCTTGCTCATTAAAGTTTTTTAGCATGCGTCTATGACAAATCAGGACAGGTCGTTTCACAGAGCAGCCATTACGAACACAGTCTGTAAAACGGTGATCACTAAGGTCATTACAGAAAACACCAGACTGATACCTATCAGGATTATTTGTGAGGGTGACATCAAGGAGAGTAGCCTTTTCTGGGTGTTTGGAGTCATACCTTGTGGTATTGCTGATAATCTGAGAAAGATGTAGGGAGTCCCATTGATTTAGGACTTGGTCAGGTGGTTTAAGCATGTCCCAGTTTAGGTCACCTAGCAGGACAAATTCAGACTTAGTGTAAGGGGCCATGAGAGAGCTTAGGGCAGGTAGATTACTGACCCGTGTTGACGGAGGACGATAGCACCAAGCAACAGTCAACAAAGAGATATTTGAAAGTTTGATGCTTAAAACAAGCAAATCAAATTGTTTGGGGACAGATTTGGTGGAGACAACTGAGCACTGAAGGTGATCCTTGGAAAAGATGGCCACTCCCCCACCTTTAGATGATCTGTTTTCTGAGGGTTGGCAGTCAAGAGATTGACTGCAGACCCTCAGAGATTGACTGCAGACACTGTTCGGAGGTGCTAAATACTAATTGGCAGGCAAACATTAGACAATCCTACCGGTGTGTCTGATCTATAATGGATATTACCATCTCTGTCCAAATATCTGTACATAAAACTGCTCAAATGTGAGGTGCAGCAGAGGAGCTATAGGAGGATGGGCTTATTTTCATGGCCTTGAATGGAATTGATGGAACAGAGTTTGATATGTTGGACTCCGTTCCATTGATTCCATTCCAGCCATTACAATCAGCCTGTCCTCCTCTAGCTCCTCCCACCAGCCTCCTCTGGTGTGGCATTTTGGAACATTCTGAATAGGCCTACCACCGTGTGCATATTCATGCACTTAAAATGTGAAGAAATAATAGTTTTTCAACATTTGGATCCTAACATTCTGATCTGTTCCATCAGCCTTATGAATTGATACAGCATATACCTCCACTATACTACTTTGATACACATTAGTGGGGATTAAGAATTGAGTACACAAAATGTCCATTGAAAACAAAGTGGTACACCTGCGTATATCCTCCATTACACCACTAACTGTACGATTTGAGAAGGGCGCTCCTCCCTCACTGCTTTTGCCTTTTCACATCACCTTCCGTAGACCGGTGCACTGAGGTTCAGGTTAGTAGAACTCCCTCATAGGCTGCATTACCAAGGCATCCCAATTCTGATATTTTTTTTCACGAATTAGTCTTTTGACCAATCAGCTCTGAAAAAGATCCGATGTGAAAATATATGATGTGATTGCTCAAAACACAAATACTTGGAAAAACAATTAGAATAGTGCTCCCTGTGTAACAGAGCAATAGGTCAGTGTCTACAGCTAAAGTGAGGCAACGCAACAACCAATGGTTGCGTGCCACATCATCAAATGTGTCATCCACTGACATATGATGTGGTTAGTTGATACTTAAAATACCTATCAAGGCGATGTAAGATCTGGCAGACTTCAGCAACGTCTAAGCTTTGGAAAGTGGCTGAAGTCTGTTTGGACCCAATCAAAAACTACCTCATAGTCTGTTTGGTCCCAGCCACACAGGCTGTGTTTACACAGGCAGCCCAATTCTGACCTTTTGCCCCGCGTTGCTGGCAAAACGGCTGACCTGATTGGTGAAAAGACCAATTAGTGGAAAAAAGAACAGAATTTGGCAGCTGCAGACAAATGAACATGTATGAAATTTAATATGTTCATCAATTGTCTGTTTTTTTGTAAGTTGTTGAACTGAATTTGGTCTTTCTTTTGTCGTCCAATTCTCTCTCTGTTGTTCACCATACGTCAACAGATGACTGCACCTCATCGCATTTGGGAATTGAACCAATGGCTAACAGCTGTACATAATTAGCCAGCCAGGGTAGAAGGGTCTGGGATTCCTTTATGAGGTGCAACCAAAACAGCTGTTAGAAATAGCAACAGGGATATTCTGGCAGGCTGTCGAGAATTAGTTCTTGAATACTGTTGTGGTTTTGATCACTAAATGGCTGTGACTTTTGGACTCTCTTTGAGGTTAGTTTTTCAATGCGTTCATCTGGTTGGTTTACCATGTCTTAAAGTGTTCACTGGTTATTTATGTTTAACTGTCTGACTGTTTTGTAGTGTTTCTTGGATTTGTTGCCTGCTAATTGGAGGGATAACTTGTTTTACACTTAAAGGTGCGTTTTGCTTTACACTAAGGTCAAATCACAGGTCTTGTTCCGATCCAAATTAAGGCTGGCATTTTACCACAATGTTTTCTTTGTTTCCTGGTAACGCTCATGGGCATCCTGCCTACACTGGACCTGAACCAACTGGATCCTATGCCCAAGCAAGTGTGGTGTCTGGTCCAAATGCTAAAGCTACTGGTCACAATGCCACGTCAGCGGACGCTACTGGTCACAATGCCACGTCAGCGGACGCTACTGGCCACAATGCCACGTCAGCGGACGCTACTGGCCACAATGCCACGTCAGCGGACGCTACTGGCCACAATGCCACGTCAGCGGACGCTACTGGCCACAATGCCACGTCAGCGGACGCTACTGGCCACAATGCCACGTCAGCGGACGCTACTGGCCACAATGCCACGTCAGGCCTACTGGCCAATGCCACGTCAGCGGACTGGCCACAATGCCACTGGCCACACTGGCCACAATGCCACGTCAGCGGACGCTACTGGCCACAATGCCACGTCAGCGGACGCTACTGGCCACAATGCCACGTCAGCGGACGCTACTGGCCACAATGCCACGTCAGCGGACGCTACTGGCCACAATGCCACGTCAGCGGACGCTACTGGCCACAATGCCACGTCAGCGGACGCTACTGGCCACAATGCCACGTCAGCGGACGCTACTGGCCACAATGCCACGTCAGCGGACGCTACTGGCCACAATGCCACGTCAGCGGACGCTACTGGCCACAATGCCGCAGCGCCTCCAGCAGTCAGCGGACGCTACTGGCCAATGCCAAGCCGCCTCAGCGCCACGTCAGCTACTGGCCCACGTCAGCGGCAGAAGTCCCCCAATGCGCCTCAGCAGAAGCTTCAGGCCCGGCAGCGCGCTCCGCAGAAGCCCCAGCGCGCCTCAGCAGAAGCTTCAGGCCCCGGCGCCTCAGCAGCGGACGCTTCAGGCCCCAATGCCCCGCAGCGCAGGCCCCGGCGCCTCAGCAGAAGCTTCAGGCCCCGGCGCCTCCGCAGAAGCCTCAGGCCCCGGCGCTCCGCAGAAGCCTCAGGCCCCGGCGCTCCGCAGAAGCTCAGGCCCCGGCGCCTCAGCAGAAGCCCAGGCCCCGGCGCCTCCGCAGCGCCTCCCCGGCGCCTCCGCAGAAGCCTTCAGGCCCCGGCGCCTCCGCAGAAGCTTCAGGCCCCGGCGCCTCCGCAGAAGCTCAGGCCCCGGCCCTCCGCAGAAGCGGCCTCAGCAGAAGCTTCAGGCCCCGGCGCCTCCCAGGCCCCGCGCCTCAGCAGAAGCTTCAGGCCCCGGCCTTCAGGCCCCGGCGCCTCAGCAGAAGCCCAGGCCCCGGCGCCTCAGCAGAAGCTTCCGGCCCCGGCGCCTCAGCGCCTCAGCAGAAGCGCCGGCCCAGGCGCGCCTCAGCAGAAGCGTCCGGCCCAGGCGCCTCAGCAGAAGCGGCCCCGGCGCCTCAGCAGAGCCAAGCCTTGAACAGACGGCCCGACCACTCAACTAGGGAGATCATAATTTGGTTTGGCAAACTCCTTAATCGTCTTATCCCTGTTACTGTGCCTCTTGTAGAAAAGGGTAAAGGTAACTGAGGTGGGGAAATGTGCGAACTAATGCGCTTGTTTGAAATGAGGATCTCCTTCACTTGTACATCGTCATGCAAATTGTATACAGGGGTGGATGATACAATGTTATGAATTGTTTTTATAAACAGACTAAATTGACTTCTGATGTAGTGATATTGCTGACACACTTTTAGGTTCTACGGTTATGCTTTTGATTTAGCCTGGTGTTCCTGCTGATCTTGCATGATTTGCTCAATAAACCATTTGACTTTCAAAAAACCTTGTCCTTAAAATATAATGTTCTCTTCTGCCTACCATGTGCTTGCTGTTTGGGAACAGACTGTGGGCCTGGAGTAAAAGGGAATGTGGTTCACAACACTTGTATAAACAGATTTGTTTCTGGTAGTTCAAATTGTAAAGTTCTCTAACTTGTCAGAGCTCCCTCATATGTTCATACTTTACCTGTCCCTTTGTGTAGGCTGTTTGATTTACAGTAATCTGCCTTTTACCACCAATGCCCAAAGAATGTGAATGCAGCTTAACTCATCGTCCCATTACTTGTCACTAACCTGTCCCAGGGACGCTGAAGTTTCTCCTAGACCTTATTCAGAAACATTAAAACGACTTGATACATTCTGCCTGTACTACAATGTTGGTCTGGCCAGGCACATGGATGCAATCATATATGCGTTCATCGCTTTCAGCTGTGAAAAGTACTCCACTTGGAGTCGTTCAGACATTCCTTATGTCAACTTTCAATGTGGTCTTCTGCACAATCCATTTCTACACTACCACAATGAGGTTGCACTTGCAGAAGCCCCTGGCAGGAACTTCAATAGATTTTAAAAGGTGCACTTAAGCTCTCACTTTGTACAAAATTATCTAGAGACATAAATATGAATTGGTTCTTAAGCCTGGCTGGTGACTTGCTTTTTTTGGTATCAAGGTGTCCAACAATTTCAAGAAACACTTAGCGTTCTGACATTTTAGGACTGTCAAGCAACTAACCTCAGGGGGAAAAGAAACATCTCACTGTCAGCTGTGTAATTTTCAGCAAACTTGATGTACAAAAATGTGTATGAACATAAGATTCAACAACAAACTGAACAAGTTCCACAAACATGTGACTAACAAATGGAATAATGTGTCCCGGAACAAAGGGGGGGTCAAAGGTAACAGTATCTGTTGTGGACACCAGATGTATTAAGAACTGCAGTGCATCTCATGGACTGCACCAGATTTGCCAGTTCTTGCTGTGAGATACCAGGCCCTGACTCATCCACCAAGGCAACTGCAAGTTCCCAGACATTTCTGGGGGGAATGGCCGTCACCCACCGATCCAACAGGTCCTAGACTTGCTCAATGGGATTGATTTCCGAGCTCTTTGCTGTCAATGGCAGAACACTGTTTTTCCTGTCTTGCAGGAAATCACGCACAGAACGAGCAGTATGGCTGGTGGCATTGTCATGCTGGAGGGTCATGTCAGGATGAGTCTGCAGGAAGGGAACCACATGAGGGAGAAGGATGTCTTCCCTGTAACGCACAGCGTTGAGATTGCCTGCAAGACAACAAGCTCCGTCCGATGATGCTGTGACACACCGCCCCAGACCATGACGGACCCTCCACCTCCAAATCGATCCCGCTCCAGAGTTCAGGCCTCGGTGTAACGCTCAAACGTGAATCCGACGATCACCCCCTTTGTGAGACAAAACCGTACCTCGTCAATGTAGAACACTTTTTGCCAGTCCTGTCTAGACCAGCGACGGTGGGTTTGTGCCCATAGGCGACGTTGTTGCCTGTGTTGTCTGGTGAGGACCTGCCTCTCTTAGCCTATTGCGGACAGCCTGAGCACTGATGGAGGGATTGTGCGTTCCTGGTGCAACTTGGGCAGTTGTTGCCTTCCTGTCCCTGTCCTGCAGGTGTGATGTTCGCATGTACCGATCCTGTGCAGGTGTTGTCACACGTTGGTCTGTCATAATATAATGGAGACATAGAGACAGTAGATCGAGCTGGTCTGTCATATTTTAATAGATACATTAGATCTAGCTGGTCTGTCATAATATAATAGAGTCAGTAGATCTAGCTGGTCTGTCAAAATATGATAGAGACAGTAGATCTAGCTGGTCTGTCATAATATAATAGAGACAGTAGATCTAGCTGGTCTGTCAAAATATAATAGAGACAGTAGATCTAGCTGGTCTGTCAAAATATGATAGAGACAGTAGATCTAGCTGGTCTGTCATAATATAAAAGAGAGAATATTTAGCTGGTCTGTCATAACATAATGGAGACATAGAGACAGTAGATCGAGCTGGTCTGTCATATTTTAATAGATACATTAGATCTAGCTGGTCTGTCATAATATAATAGACACAGTAGATCGAGCTGGTCTGTCAAAATATGATAGAGACAGTAGATCTAGCTGGTCTGTCATAAAATAATAGAGACAGTAGATTTAGCTGGTCTGTCATAATATAATGGAGACAGTAGATCGAGCTGGTCTGTCATAATATAATAGCAGTAGATCTGCTGGTCTGTCATAAAATAATAGAGACAGTAGATCTAGCTGGTCTGTCATAATATAATAGAGACAGTAGACAGTAGATCTAGCTGGTCTGTCATATTATAATAGAGCTGGGTCTGTCATAATATAATAGAGACAGTAGATCGAGCTGGTCTGTCATAATATAATAGAGACAGTAGATCTAGCTGGTCTGTCATATTATAATAGAGACAGTAGATCTAGCTGTTCTGTCATAATATAATAGAGACAGGACATCTAGCTGGTCTGTCATAATATGATAAAGACAGTAGATTGAGCTGGTCTGTCATATTATAATTGTGAAAGTTGATCTTGCTGGTCTGTCATAAAATCATAGAGACATAGAGACAGTAGATCGAGCTGGTCTGTCATAATATAATAAAGACATGGAGACAGTAGATCGAGCTGGTCTGTCATAATATAACAGAGATAGTAGATCTTGCTGGTCTGTCATAAAATAATAGAGACAGTAGATCTCGCTGGTCTGTCATAATATAATAGAGACAGTAGATCTAGCTGGTCTGTCATAATATAATATAGATAGTAGATCTAGCTGGTCTGTCATAATATGATAGAGACATAGAGACAGTAGATCTAGCTGGTCTGTCATATTATAATAGAGACATAGAGACAGTAGATCGAGCTGGTCTGTCATATTTTAATAGATACATTAGATCTAGCTGGTCTGTCATAATATAATAGACACAGTAGATCTAGCTGGTCTGTCATAAAATAAAGACATAGAGACAGTAGATCTAGCTGGTCTGTCATAATATAATAGAGACTAGAGACAGTAGATCGTGGTCTGTCATATTATAATAGAGACAGTAGATCTAGCTGGTCTGTCATAATATAATAGAGACAGTAGATCGAGCTGGTCTGTTATATTTTAATAGATACATTAGATCTAAATGGTCTGTCATAATATAATAGAGACAGTAGATCTAGCTGGTCTGTCATAATATAATATAGATAGTAGATCTAGCTGGTCTGTCATAATATGATAGAGACATAGAGACAGTAGATCTAGCTGGTCTGTCATATTATAACAGAGATAGTAGATCTTGCTGGTCTGTCATAAAATAATAGAGACAGTAGATCTCGCTGGTCTGTCATAATATAATAGAGACATAGAGACAGTAGATCGAGCTGGTCTGTCATATTTTAATAGATACATTAGATCTAGCTGGTCTGTCATAATATAATAGACACAGTAGATCTAGCTGGTCTGTCATAAAATAATAGAGACAGTAGATTTAGCTGGTCTGTCATAATATAATGGAGACAGAGACAGTAGATCGAGCTGGTCTGTCATAATATAATAGAGACAGTAGATCTAGCTTGTCTGTGATATTATAATAGAGACAGATGATCGAGCTGGTCTGTCATAATATAATAGAGACAGTAGATGGCATAGTTTAAAGTGGCTAGTGATACATGTATTACATAAAGATGTAGAAGATGATGTAGAGTACAGTATATACATATACATATGAGATGAGTAATGTAGGGTATGGTTTAAAGTGGCTAGTGATATATATTTATATTTAAATATATCAATTTCCATTATTAAAGTGGCAGGAGTTGAGTCAGTGTGTTGGCAGCAGCCACTCAATGTTAGTGGTCTGATGGCCTTGAGATAGAAGCTGTTTTTCAGCCTCTTGGTCCCTGCTTTGATGCACCTGTACTGACCTCGCCTTCTGGATGATAGCGGGGTGAACAGGCAGTGGCTCGGATGGTTGTTGTCCTTGAGGATCTTTATGGCCTTCCTGTAACATGGGTGATGTAGGTGTCCTGGAGGGCATGTAGTTTGCCCCCGGTGATGCGTTGTGCAGACCTCACTACCCTCTGAAGAGCAGTTGCCGTACCAGACGGTGATACAGCCTGACAGGATGCTCTCGATTGTGCATCTGTTTAAGTTTTTCAGTGCTTTTGGTGACAAGCCGGATTTCTTCAGCCTCCTGAGGTTGAAGAGGCGCTGCTGTGCCTTCTTCACCACGCGGTCTGTGTGGGTGGACCAATTCAGTTTGTCCGTGATGTGTACGCCGAGCAACTTAAAACTTACTACCCTCTCCTCTTCTGTCCCCTCGATGTGGATAGGGGGGTGCTCCCTCTGCTGTTTCCTGAAATCCACAATCATCTCCTTTGTTTTGTTGACGTTGCGTGTGAGGTTATTTTCCTGACACTACACTCCGAGGGCCCCTTACCTCCTCCCTGTAGGCCGTCTCGTTGTTGTTAGTAATCAAGCCTACCACTATAGTGTCATCCGCAAACTTGATGATTGAGTTGGAGGCTTGCATGGCCACGCAGTCGTGGGTGAACAGGGAGTACAGGAGAGGGCTCAGAACACACCCTTGTGGGGCCCCAGTGTTGAGGATCAGCGGGGAGGAGATGTTGTTGCCTACCCTCACCACCTGGGGGCAGGAAGTCCAGTACCCAGTTGCACAGGGCGGGGTCGAGACCCAGGGTCTGGAGCTTGATGATGAGTTTGGAGGGTACTATGGTGTTAAATGTCTCAGCCTCCAGTATTTATGCTGCAGTAGTCCTCTTGTCCAGATGGGTTAGCCGTTGAATTGTGACTCTACTTTGTCTCTATACTGACGCTTAGCTTGTTTGATTGCCTTACGGAGGGAATAGCTCCACTGTTTGTATCCGGTCATGTTTCCGGTCACCTTGCCCTGGTTAAAAGCAGTGGTTTGCACAAACAGTTTCACGCGAATGCTGCCATCAATCCACGGTTTCTGGTTTGGGAATGTTTTAATCGTTGGGTACGACATTGTCAATGCACTTTCTAATGAACTCGCTCACCGAATCAGCGTATTCGTCAATGTTGTTGTTGGACGCAATGCGGAACATATCCCAATTCACGTGATCGAAGCAGTCTTGAAGCGTGGAATCAGATTGGTCGGATCAGTGTTGAACAGACCTGAGCACGGGAGCTTCTTGTTTTAGTTTCTGTCTGTAGGCTGGGAGCAACAAAATGGAGTCGTGGTCAGCTTTTCCGAGAGAGGGCCTTATATGCATCGTGGAAGTTAGAATAACAATGATCCAGGGTTTTACCAGCCCTGGTTGCGCATACAATTTAGGGAGTCTTGTTTTCAGATTAGCCTTGTTAAAATCCCCAGCTACAATGAATGCAGCCTCAGGTTATGTGGTTTCCAGTTTGGATAGAGTCAAATTTTGTTCAGTCTGCTTGGGGGGGAATATATCTGCTGTGATTATAATCGAAGAGAATTCCCTTGGTAGACTATATGGTCGACATTTGATTGTGAGGAATTCTAAGTCAGGTGAACAGAAGGACTTGAGTTACTGTATGTTGTTATGATCACACCACGTCTCATTAATCATAAGGCATACCCCCCCCGCCCCTCTTCTTAACAGAAAGAGGGTTGAAACCAATATAGAGGTAAGCTAGTTATCGATTTATCGATTTAATGACACAAC
Source organism: Oncorhynchus keta (assembly GCF_023373465.1). Classification (NCBI taxonomy): domain Eukaryota; kingdom Metazoa; phylum Chordata; class Actinopteri; order Salmoniformes; family Salmonidae; genus Oncorhynchus; species Oncorhynchus keta. Next base: position 43,278,111 of record NC_068428.1, read on the forward strand.
ACGCAACACGTAAATATAGAGGTAAGATAGTTATCGATTTAATGACACACCACGTAAATATTTGAATATATGCTGTTCATATTAATGCAAAATTGCTGTTTAAAAAAAAGAAACACCCCACTGAACGATTTTGAACATGAAGCCTCATATCTGTAAAAATATGTAAAAGTACAATTGTATCACCAAAGTGCATTTTCACTCACAATGGGTAAAGTGAGTGAACACTCTATACTGTATTGGTAGGCCTACTATTGTCATTTTTTTTATTTTCATGTTTTTGCTCACAAAGTCACACTTTCTCAATATAAAAACAAATCATTGGAAGTACACAAACGTTTTTTTAAAAATCAGGAGACCACCTTTAAGGTCTGGGGAAATACTATGAAAATTAGATTTATTTTGTGTAGTTACCCTTTAATTCAAGTGAGCAGGCACAGAGTACTGTTGTTGGGTTAACAGTGTTTCTGTAGTGCAGGCACCTAGTACTGTTGTTGGGTTAGCAGTGTTTCTGTAGTACAGGCACCTAGTACTGTTGTTGGGTTAACAGGGTTTCTGTAGTGCAGGCACCTAGTACTGTTGTTGGGTTAGCAGGGTTTCTGTAGTACAGGCACCTAGTACTGTTGTTGGGTTAACAGTGTTTCTGTAGTACAGGCACCTAGTACTGTTGTTGGGTTAGCAGTGTTTCTGTAGTACAGGCACCTAGTACTAGTACTGTTGTTGTTGGTTAACAGTGTTTCTGTGAGACAGGGACAGTATGTTGTTGGGTTAACAGTGTTTCTGTAGTACAGGCACCTGTACTGTTGGGGTTAACAGTGTTTCTGGTACAGGCACCTAGTACTGTTGTTGGGTTAACAGTGTTTCTGTAGTACAGGCACCTAGTACTGTTGTTGGGTTAGCAGTGTTTCTGTAGTACAGGCACCTAGTACTGTTGTTGGGTTAGCAGTGTTTCTGTAGTACAGGCACCTAGTACTGTTGTTGGGTTAGCAGTGTTTCTGTAGTACAGGCACCTAGTACTGTTGTTGGGTTAGCAGTGTTTCTGTAGTACATGCATCTCGTACTGTTGTTGGGTTAACAGTGTTTCTGTAGTACAGGCACAGAGTACTGTTGTTTGGTTAACAGTGTTTCTGTAGTACAGGCACCTAGTACTGTTGTTGGGTTAGCAGTGTTTCTGTAGTACAGGCACCTAGTACTGTTGTTGGGTTAGCAGTGTTTCTGTAGTACAGGGACCTAGTACTGTTGTTGGGTTAACAGTGTTTCTGTAGTACAGGCACAGAGTACTGTTGTTTGGTTAACAGTGTTTCTGTAGTACAGGCACCTAGTACTGTTGTTGGGTTAACAGTGTTTCTGTAGTACAGGCACCTAGTACTGTTGTTGGGGTAGCAGGGTTTCTGTAGTTCAGGCACCTAGTACTGTTTTTGGGGTAGCAGGGTTTCTGTAGTTCAGGCACCTAGTACTGTTTTTGGGTTAACAGTGTTTCTGTGGTACAGGCACCTAGTACTGTTGTTGGGTTAGCAGTGTTTCTGTAGTACAGGCACCTAGTACTGTTGTTGGGTTAGCAGTGTTTCTGTATTACAGGCACAGAGTACTGTTGTTGGGTTAACAGTGTTTCTGTAGTACAGGGACCTAGCACTGTTGTTGGGTTAACAGTGTTTCTGTAGTACAGGCACCTAGTACTGTTGTTGGGTTAACAGTGTTTTTGTAGTACAGGGACCTAGTACTGTTGTTGGGTTAGCAGTGTTTCTGTAGTACAGGCACCTAGTACTGTTGTTGGGTTAGCAGTGTTTCTGTGGTACAGGCACCTAGTACTGTTGTTGGGTTAGCAGTGTTTCTGTAGTACAGGCACCTAGTACTGTTGTTGGGTTAACAGTGTTTCTGTAGTACAGGCACCTTGTACTGTTGTTGGGTTAGCAGTGTTTCTGTATTACAGGCACAGAGTACTGTTGTTGGGTTAACAGTGCCCCAGCTCTGTAGTACAGGGACCTAGTCACTGTTGTTGGGTTATCAGTGTTTCTGTGTACAGGCACAAGTACTGTTGTTGGGTTAACAGTGTTTCTGTAGTAGGCACCTAGTACTGTTGTTGGGTTACAGTGTTTCTGTAGTACAGGCACCTAGTACTGTTGTTGGGTTAACAGAGTGCAGGACCTAGTACTGTTGTTGGGTTAACAGTGTTTCTGTAGTCAGGCACCTAGTACTGTTGTTGGGTTAAGTGTTTCTGTAGTAAGGCACCTAGCACTGTTGTTGGGTTAGCAGTTTCTGTAGTACAGGCACCTAGTACTGTTGTTGGGTTAACAGTGTTTCTGTAGTACAGGCACCTAGTACTGTTGTTGGGTTAACAGTGTTTCTGTAGTACAGGCACCTAGTACTGTTGTTGGGTTAGCAGTGTTTCTGTAGTACAGGCACCTAGTACTGTTGTTGGGTTAGCAGTGTTTCTGTAGTACAGGCACCTAGTACTGTTGTTGGGTTAACAGTGTTTCTGTAGTACAGGCACCTAGTACTGTTGTTGGGTTAGCAGTGTTTCTGTAGTACAGGCACCAAGTACTGTTGTTGGGTTAGCAGTGTTTCTGTAGTACAGACACAGAGTACTGTTGTTGGGTTACAGTGTTTCTGTAGTACAGGCACTAGTACTGTTGTTGGGTTATGTTTCTGTAGTACAGGCACCTAGTACTGTTGTTGGGTTAGCAGTGTTTCTGTAGTACACACACCTAGTACTGTTGTTGGGTTAGGCAGTGTTTCTGTTTTAGTACAGGCACCTAGTACTGTTGTTGGGTTATGTTTCTGTAAACAGGCACCATTACTGTTGTTGGGTTAACAGTGTTTCTGTAGTACAGGCACCTAGTACTGTTGTTGGGTTAACAGTGTTTCTGTAGTACAGGCACCTAGTACTGTTGTTGGGTTAACAGTGTTTCTGTAGTACAGGCACCTAGTACTGTTGTTGGTTAACAGTGTTTCTGTAGTTACAGGCACCTAGTACTGTTGTTGGGTTAGCAGGGTTTCTGTAGTACAGGCACAGAGTACTGTTGTTGGGTTAACAGTGTTTCTGTAGTACAGGCACCTAGTACTGTTGTTGGGTTAGCAGTGTTTCTGTAGTACAGGCACCTAGTACTGTTGTTGGGTTAACAGTGTTTCTGTAGTACAGGCACCTAGTACTGTTGTTGGGTTAACAGTGTTTCTGTAGTACAGGCACCTAGTACTGTTGTTGGGTTAACAGTGTTTCTGTAGTACAGGCACCTAGTACTGTTGTTGGGTTAGCAGTGTTTCTGTAGTACAGGCACCTAGTACTGTTGTTGGGTTAGCAGTGTTTCTGTAGTACAGGCACCTAGTACTGTTGTTGGGTTAACAGTGTTTCTGTAGTACAGGCACCTAGTACTGTTGTTGGGTTAACAGTGTTTCTGTAGTACAGGCACCTAGTACTGTTGTTGGGTTAACAGTGTTTCTGTAGTACAGGCACCTAGTACTGTTGTTGGGTTAACAGTGTTTCTGTAGTACAGGCACCTAGTACTGTTGTTGGGTTAGCAGTGTTTCTGTAGTACAGGCACCTAGTACTGTTGTTGGGTTAACAGTGTTTCTGTAGTACAGGCACCTAGTACTGTTGTTGGGTTAACAGTGTTTCTGTAGTACAGGCACCTAGTACTGTTGTTGGGTTAACAGTGTTTCTGTAGTACAGGCACCTAGTACTGTTGTTGGGTTAACAGTGTTTCTGTAGTACAGGCACCTAGTACTGTTGTTGGGTTAACAGTGTTTCTGTAGTACAGGCACCTAGTACTGTTGTTGGGTTAGCAGTGTTTCTGTTGTTGGGTTAGTACAGGCACCTAGTACTGTTGTTGGGTTAACAGTGTTTCTGTAGTACAGGCACCTTGTACTGTTGTTGGGTTAGCAGTGTTTCTGTTTTTCTAGTACCTAGGTACTGTTGTTGGGTTAACAGTGTTTCTGTAGTACAGGCACCTTTCTGTAGTACAGGCACAGTACTGTTGTTGGGTTAACAGTGTTTCTGTAGTACAGGCACCTAGTACTGTTGTTGGGTTAAGTGTTTCTGTAGTGTTTCTGTTTCTGTAGTACAGGCACCCGTACAGGCAGGCACCTAGTACTGTTGTTGGGTTAACAGTGTTTCTGTACAGGCACCTAGTCTGTTGTTGGGTTACAGTGTTTCTGTAGTTACAGGCACAGAGTACTGTTGTTGGGTTAACAGTGTTTCTGTAGTACAGGCACCTAGTACTGTTGTTGGGTTAGCAGTGTTTCTGTAGTACAGGCACCTTGTACTGTTGTTGGGTTAGCAGTGTTTCTGTATTACAGGCACAGAGTACTGTTGTTGGGTTAACAGTGTTTCTGTAGTACAGGGACCTAGTACTGTTGTTGGGTTAACAGTGTTTCTGTAGTACAGGCACAGAGTACTGTTGTTGGGTTAACAGTGTTTCTGTAGTACAGGGACCTAGTACTGTTGTTGGGTTAGCAGTGTTTCTGTAGTACAGGCACCTAGTACTGTTGTTGGGTTAACAGTGTTTCTGTAGTACAGGCACCTAGTACTGTTGTTGGGTTAACAGTGTTTCTGTAGTACAGGCACCTAGTACTGTTGTTGGGTTAACAGTGTTTCTGTAGTACAGGCACCTAGTACTGTTGTTGGGTTAACAGTGTTTCTGTAGTACAGGCACCTAGTACTGTTGTTGGGTTAACAGTGTTTCTGTAGTACAGGCACCTAGTACTGTTGTTGGGTTAGCAGTGTTTCTGTAGTACAGGCACCTAGTACTGTTGTTGGGTTAGCAGTGTTTCTGTAGTACAGGCACCTAGTACTGTTGTTGGGTTAGCAGTGTTTCTGTAGTACAGGCACCTAGTACTGTTGTTGGGTTAGCAGTGTTTCTGTAGTACAGGCACCTAGTACTGTTGTTGGGTTAGCAGTGTTTCTGTAGTACAGGCACCTAGTACTGTTGTTGGGTTAGCAGTGTTTCTGTAGTACAGGCACCTAGTACTGTTGTTGGGTTAGCAGTGTTTCTGTAGTACAGGCACCTAGTACTGTTGTTGGGTTAGCAGTGTTTCTGTAGTACAGGCACCTAGTACTGTTGTTGGGTTAGCAGTGTTTCTGTAGTACAGGCACCTAGTACTGTTGTTGGGTTAGCAGTGTTTCTGTAGTACAGGCACCTAGTACTGTTGTTGGGTTAGCAGTGTTTCTGTAGTACAGGCACCTAGTACTGTTGTTGGGTTAGCAGTGTTTCTGTAGTACAGGCACCTAGTACTGTTGTTGGGTTAGCAGTGTTTCTGTAGTACAGGCACCTAGTACTGTTGTTGGGTTAGCAGTGTTTCTGTAGTACAGGCACCTAGTACTGTTGTTGGGTTAACAGTGTTTCTGTAGTACAGGCACCTAGTACTGTTGTTGGGTTAGCAGTGTTTCTGTAACACACATGAGAACAAAAGGCCACTGGATTGATGATATCATTCATGATATCATTCTGACAGGTCAATCTGATAGGCAACTTTTTAGCTGGTGAACATAAAATAGAAGGTTTTTGCTGGCAAGACGGCTGATCTGATTGGTGAAAACACCAATCAGTGGTAAAAAGATCAGAATTTGGCAGCTACAGACGCATGAACATGTATGAAATTTAAAATGCATTCATCAATTGTCTGTTTTCTGTCAAATGTTGAAATTATTTTGGTGTGTTTTTATGTCGAACATTCAACTCTGTTGTTCACCATTCGTCAACGGATGACTGCACCTAATCGCATTTGGGAAATTGAACCAATGGAAATGAAGTTCATTGGCTGACATCTATTTCCCCTTGCAGTGTATGTTGGAATCCCCCATGGGGTACAAAACAAATCTTTGCAATTGGCTCAATCTGGAATGGGTGGGTAGAGGTCACTCTTTAAAACTGTCGGATTGGTCCATGATGTGTAAACTCCACCCTCCAGCACACCAGCTGCATGAAATCAAGAGCACCTAATCACAATTGGGAAATTGAAATTAGGTTCATTGGTTGACACTTGTACATAATTAGCCATTCAGGTAAGAAGGGTCTGGGATTCCTTTATGAGGTGCAACCAAAACAGCTGTTAGACATTGCAACAGGGATATTCTGGCAGGGTGTCTGTCCAGCATTAGTTCTGAATACGGTTGTGGTTTTGATCACTAAAATGGCTGTGACTTTTGGACTCTCTTTGAGGTTAGTTTTCCAATGTATTCATCTGATTGGTTTACCATGTCTTAAAGTGTTCACTGGTTATTGATGTTTAACTGTCTGAATGTTTTGTAGTGTTTCTTGGATTTGTTGCCTGCTAATTGGTGGGATAACGTGTTTTACCCTTCAAGGTGCGTTTTGGTTCAAAGTCATTTAGATCACAGTCTAGTTCCAATGGCTTAAGGCTGGCATTTTACCACAATGTTTTCTTTGTTTCCTAGGTGATGCTTATGGGCATCCTGCCTGCACTGGACCTGAACCAACTGGATCCCAAGCAAGTGTGGTGTCTGGTCCAAATGCTAAAGCTACTGGCTACAATACCCTGGCAAGTGTGAAGCAGGGTCCAAATGCCGCAACTGCCAACCATGCCTCTGCAGAAGCGGCTGGCCCCCGCGCCTCTGCTGAAGCAACTGCCAGCCATACCTCTGCAGAAGCGGCTGGCCCCCGCGCCTCTGCTGAAGCAACTGCCAGCCATACCTCTGCAGAAGCGGCTGGCCCCGTGCCTCTGCTGAAGCAACTGCCAGCCATACCTCAGCAGAAGCGGCTGGCCCCCGTGCCTCAGCAGAAGCAACTGCCAGCCATACCTCAGCAGAAGCGGCTGGCCCCCGTGCCTCAGCAGAAGCGGCTGGCCCCCGTGCCTCAGCAGAAGCGGCTGGCCCCAGTGCCTCAGCAGAAGCGGCTGGCCCCAGTGCCTCAGCAGAAGCGGCTGGCCCCAGTGCCTCAGCAGAAGCGGCTGGCCCCAGTGCCTCAGCAGAAGCGGCTGGCCCCAGTGCCTCAGCAGAAGCGGCTGGCCCCCGTGCCTCAGCAGAAGCAACTGCCAGCCATACCTCTGCAGAAGCGGCCGCCGGCCCCCGCGCCTCTGCTGAAGCAACTGCCAGCCATACCTCTGCAGAAGCGGCTGGCCCCCGCGCCTCAGCTGGAGCAACTGCCAGCCATACCTCTGCAGAAGCAGCTGGAGCAACTGCCATCCATACCTCTGCAGAAGCGGCCGCTGGTCCCCGCGCCTCAGCTCAAGCAACCGCCAAACATACCTCTGCAGAAGCGGCCGTCGGCCCCCGCGCCTCAGCTGAAGCAACTGCCAAACATACCTCTGCAGAAGCGACCGTTGGCGTCTCAGCTGAAGCAACTGCCAAACATACCTCTGCAGTAGCGGCCGCCGGCCCCCGCGCCTCAGCTGAAGCAACTGCCAGCCATACCTCTGCAGAAGGCCGCTGGCCCCCGCGCCTCAGCTGGAGCAACTGCCAAACATACCTCTGCAGAAGCGGCCGCCGGCCCCCGCGCCTCAGCTGAAGCAACTGCCAAACATACCTCTGCAGAAGCGGCCGGCCCCCGCGCCTCAGCTGAAGCAACTGCCAAACATACCTCTGCAGAAGCGGCCGTGGCCCCGCGCCTCAGCTGAAGCAACTGCCAGCCTCTGCAGAAGCGGCCGCCGGCCCCCGCGCCTCAGCTGAAGCAACTGCCAAACATACCTCTGCAGAAGCGGCTGGTCCCCGCGCCTCAGCTGAAGCAACTGCCAAACATACCTCTGCAGAAGCGGCCGCCGGTCCCCGCGCCTCAGCTGAAGCAACTGCCAAACATACCTCTGCAGAAGCGGCCATCGGCCCCCGCGCCTCAGCTGAAGCAACTGCCAGCCATACCTCTGCAGAAGCGGCCGGCCTTGAACAGATGGCCCGACCCCTCAACAAGCTAGATAGGGAGATCATAATTTGGTTTGCCCAACTCCTTAATCGTCTTTCTCCTGTTACTGTGCCTCCATTTGAAGAAAAGGGCAAAGGTAATTGAGGTGAGGAATTATGCAAACTAATGCGCTTGTTTGAAATGAGGAACTCCTTCACCATACGACTAAAATGTACATCTGATTGGGCCACTATTGCTGACACTTAGGTTGTACGGTTATGATTTTGATTTGGCCTGGTGTTCCTGCTAATCTTACATGACTTGTTCAATAAACTATTTGACTTCCAAAATGCCTTGTCTTTTAAATGTGGGTTTCTCTTCTGCCTACCATATGTTTGCTGATTAGGGAAAGACTGGGTCTGGAGGAAAAGGGATTGTGGATCACACCACTTGTGGAAACATTTGTTTACCTTTGTTTCTGGTAGTTGAGGAAGGGTTGATAACATTTCTTGTTTTAATTCCTCATTGTTTGCATAGTCAACATGCACACACTTACCCCACCAGACATGCCACCAGGGGTATTTCCACAGTCCCCAAATCAAGGACAAATTAAACGCACAGTGTTAGAGCCATGATTGGCTGGAACTCCCTTCTGTATAGAGAACCAGAGAGACCAGCAAATTTGGTTTAAAAAAACAAAGCAACACCTCACGGTACAACGCCTCTCCCCCATGTGACCTACAGGTTGTGTGTATGTGTAACAGATGCACAAACACTAATGCATTAACATATGTAAATTGCCAAGTTTTTTTTTTTTTTTTTTGTCGGACCCCTCACCATTGGCTAATGGGGATCCCAAAATATATATTCAACTACCTTTAGCATTTGAAAAGCTGAAATAAACTACAACTTCCCAGGTCTGACCTCCACAGGTCACTGAATGTGAAATGCTTCCTTGCAAACTCTTCCCTCAACAGTACAGAATCAATATAAAAACTGAGAGGGAGGACATAGAAAGAGGAGTGACAGCAAATCATAGCACAGTCCATGTGTATGTTCCCATGGTAGCAAGCATCTCCAATCCAAAATTAAATCTAGAATGGGCTTCCTATTTCGCAACAAAGCATCCCTCACTCATGCTGGCAAACACCCTCGTAAAACTGACTATCCACCAATCATTGACATTTGCGATATTACAAAATGGCCTCAGACTGCATCCAATTTGAGAGTTCATCACAGTGCCATCCGTTTTGTCACCAAAGCCCCAAAAACGTCCCACCACTGCGATCTGTACTCTCTCGTTGGCTGGCCCTCGCTTCATACTCATCGTCAAACCCACTGGCTCCAAGTCATCAAGTCGTTGCTAGGTAAAGCCCCGCCTTATCTCAGTTCACTGGTCACTATAGCAGCACGCGCTCCAGCAGGTATATTTCACTGGTAACCCCCAAAGCCAATTCCTCCTTTGGCCACCTTTCATTCCAGTTCTCTGCTGCCAATGACTGGAACGAACTGCAAAAATCACTGAAGCTGGAGACTCTTTATCTCCCTCACTAACTTCAAGCACCAGCTGTCAGAGCAGCTCACAGATCATTGCACCTGTACATAGCCCATCTGTAAATAACCCATCCATCTACCTCATCCCCATACTGTATTTATTTATTTTGCTCCTTTGCACCCCAGTATCTCATCTTCTGCACATCTATCACTCCAGTGTTTAATTGCTATATCGTAATTGCCTCGCCACTATGGCCTATTTTATTGCCTTTACCTCCCTTATCTTACCTCATTTGCACACACTGTATATATATATATATTTATTTTTTCTACTGTATTATTCTGTATGTTTGTTTATTACATGTGTAACTCTGTGTTGTATGTAACGAACTGCTTTGCTTTATCTTGGCCAGGTCGTAGTTTTCAATGAGATCTTGTTCTCAAGTAGCCGACCTGGTTAAATAAAGGTTTAATTAAAAACAAAAAACAAAAACTAGCCTACTGATCTGACGGCACTTGTTATGTTAACAATAACACTGAAAATATCAAAAAAGCATCTTCAATAGAGGGGATCAAGCTAATTCTATACCATTTTACGGAGGCCAGTTCATGAAGGAAGGCTTGCTCATTAAAGTTTTTTAGCATGCGTCTATGACAAATCAGGACAGGTCGTTTCACAGAGCAGCCATTACGAACACAGTCTGTAAAACGGTGATCACTAAGGTCATTACAGAAAACACCAGACTGATACCTATCAGGATTATTTGTGAGGGTGACATCAAGGAGAGTAGCCTTTTCTGGGTGTTTGGAGTCATACCTTGTGGTATTGCTGATAATCTGAGAAAGATGTAGGGAGTCCCATTGATTTAGGACTTGGTCAGGTGGTTTAAGCATGTCCCAGTTTAAGTCACCTAGCAGGACAAATTCAGACTTAGTGTAAGGGGCCATGAGAGAGCTTAGGGCAGGTAGATTACTGACCCGTGTTGATGGAGGACGATAGCACCAAGCAACAGTCAACAAAGAGTTATTTGAAAGTTTAATGCTTAAAACAAGCAAATCAAATTGTTTGGGGACAGATTTGGTGGAGACAACTGAGCACTGAAGGTGATCCTTGGAAAAGATGGCCACTCCCCCACCTTTAGATGATCTGTTTTCTGAGGGTTGGCAGTCAAGAGATTGACTGCAGACCCTAAGAGATTGACTGCAGACACTAAAGGAGGTGCTAAATACTAATTGGCAGGCAAACATTAGACAATCCTACCAGTGTGTCTGATCTATAATGGATATTACCATCTCTGTCCAAATATCTGTACATAAAACTGCTCAAATGTGAGGTGCAGCAGAGGAGCTAAAGGAGGATGGGCTTATTTTCATGGCCTTGAATGGAATTGATGGAACAGAGTTTGATATGTTGGACTCCGTTCCATTGATTCCATTCCAGCCATTACAATCAGCCTGTCCTCCTCTAGGTCCTCCCACCAGCCTCCTCTGGTGTGGCATTTTGGAACATTCTGAATAGGCCTACCACCGTGTGCATATTCATGCACTTAAAATGTGAAGAAATAATAGTTTTTCAACATTTGGATCCTCATACGTCAACGGATGACTGCACCTAATCGCATTTGGGAAATTGAACCAATGGAAATGAAGTTCATTGGCTGACAGCTGTACATAATTAGCCAGCCAGGGTAGAAGGGTCTGGGATTCCTTTATGAGGTGCAACCAAAACAGCTGTTAAAAATAGCAACCGGGATATTTGGGCAGGCTGTCGAGAATTAGTTCTTGAATACTGTTGTGGTTTTGATCACTAAAATGGCTGTGACTTTTGGACTCTCTTTGAGGTTAGTTTTTCAATGCGTTCATCTGATTGGTTTACATTGTCTTAGTGTTCACTGGTTATTGATGTTTAACTGTCTGACTGTTTTGTAGTGTTTCTTGGATTTGTTGCCTGCTAATTGGAGGGATAACTTGTTTTACACTTAAAGGTGCGTTTTGCTTTACACCAAGGTCAAATCACAGGTCTAGTTCGGATCCAAATTAAGGCTGGCATTTTACCACAATGTTTTCTTTGTTTCCTAGGTAACGCTCATGGGCATCTTGCTTACACTGGACCTGAACCAACTGGATCCTATGCCCAAGCAAGTGTGGTGTCTGGTCCAAATGCTAATGCTACTGGCCACAATGCCACGTCAGCAGAAGCTACTGGCCACAATGCCACGTCAGCAGAAGCTACTGGCCACAATGCCACGTCAGCAGAAGCTACTGGCCACAATGCCACGTCAGCAGAAGCTACTGGCCACAATGCCACGTCAGCAGAAGCTACTGGCCACAATGCCACGTCAGCAGAAGCTACTGTCCACAATGCCACGTCAGCAGTAGCGTCCGGCCCCGGTGCCTCAGCAGAAGCGACAGGCCCCGGCGCCTCAGCAGAAGCGACAGGCCCCGGCGCCTCAGCAGAAGCGACAGGCCCCGGCGCCTCAGCAGAAGCGACAGGCCCCCGCGCCTCAGCAGAAGCGACAAGCCTTGAACAGACCACTCAACTCGGGAGATCATAATTTGGTTTGGCCAACTCCTTAATCGTCTTATCCCTGTTACTGTGCCTCTTGCAGAAAAGGGTAAAGGTAACTGTAGTGGGGAAATGTGCGAACTAATGCGCTTGTTTGAAATGAGGATCTCCTTCACTTGTACATCGTCATGCAAATTGTATACAGGGGTGGCTGATACAATGTTATGAATTGTTTTTATAAACATACGACTAAATGGACTTCTGATGTAGCGATATTGCTGACACACTTTTAGGTTCTACGGTTATGCTTTTGATTTAGCCTGGTGTTCCTGCTACTCTTGCATGATTTGCTCAATAAACCATTTGACTTTCAAAAAACCTTGTCCTTAAAATATGTTCTCTTCTGCCTACCATGTGCTTGCTGTTTGGGAACAGACTGTGGGCCTGGAGTAAAAGGGAATGTGGTTCACAACACTTGTATGAACAGATTTGTTTCTGGTAGTTAAAATTCTAAAACTTGTCAGAGCTCCCTCATATGTTCATACTTTACCTGTCCCATAGTGCAGGCCGTTTGATTTAGAGCAATCTGCCTTTTACTACCAATGCCTAAAACTGCATTCACATTCTTAACTCATCGTCCCATTACATGTCACTAACATTAAGGGAACATTTTGACATTTGCTGTATGGTTAGTGAGAAAGTCCATATTGCAAATGTACGGTCCCTTACTAGACGTCCGAAAATGTTTGTAAAATTTGCGGACGGCGTCGGTCCGAGCGGCAGGGCTGGACCTACCGGGAAGTCATCAAATTAACTTTGTCGGACATTCGGTTTCAGTTTTATAAAATAATCAAATTTTGGTCATTTTTCCGCTGTTCCGGAAAATCCCACAAGAGGACATAAGCAATCATATTGCTATTGGACAAAACATCACGAATCACGACGGGGCCTTATCTCGAAAAAGGAAAATATTTCGAAGCCGAAACTTGGTGAGCGTAGGTTTGGCATAATGGGCAGTTGGCCCCGAACAAGATGGCGTCTAGGCCTCAACGGTTTTTGAGTTATTGCCATTTCTCTGGGATTAAAGGTCCAAAATGAAAATAGAGAAGAGAAAAAAAAGTGTATATCCATACCCTGCCTGCAGTTTGATAGACATAGTGCATTCAACCCTGTGTAAATCACGTAAGTAAGGACTTAACTCAGGATTCTGTAAAAGCATACAACAATGAGGATATGTGTTGACTTATAGCTTCCTGTGCCAACCGGAAGTGCCATAATTGGTGTCTCGAGGGGTTAAAAAAGTCAGCTCTTTCCAAAACTTCATATATGCGATTAGGCATCCCCCATGAACTGTAAATCAGTAATTTTTCCCATAAAATGTCAATGGAAAACTAAATCACACACACACACACAGCTTGGAAGGAGGGACACATTGGGGTGCGTAGAGACATACACTGCCTGCATTAGTTAACCTTGTTGGAACTTTTAACCTCTTATCTCCACCCGACATGCAGCCGTCCCATCTAGACATCTGGAAATGCAAATGCGCTACGCTAAATGCTAATAGCACTCGTTAAAACTCAAACGTTCATTAAAACACACATGCAGGGTACTGAATTAAAGCTACACTCGGTGTGAATCCATCCAACAAGTCAGATTTTTAAAATGCTTTTCGGCAAAAGCATGAGAAGCTATTATCTGATAGCATGCAACACCCCTAAAGACCCGCAGGGGACGTAAACAAAATAATTAGCATAGTCGGCGCTACACAAAATGCAGAAATAAAATATAAAACATTCATTACCTTTGACGATCTTCTTTGTTGGCACTCCTAGATGTCCCATAAACATCACTATTGGGTCTTTTTTTCTCGATTAAATCGGTCCATATATAGCCTAGATATCGATCTATGAAGACTGTGTGATCAAGGAAAAAAACAGCGTTTTATAATGCAACGTCATTTTTTTTAATTAAAAAAGTCGACGATAAACTTTCACAAAACACTTCCAAATACTTTTGTAATGCAACTTTAGATATTAGTAAACGTTAATAATCGATCAAATTGATCATGGGGCGATGTATATTCTATAGCTCTACGTCTTGAAATAATGTCCAGATAAATCTCAACCAAAATATCCGGTTGGAGACCGGAAGAAATGGGCTGTCTCTTGTTCGTTTGACCAAGAAACAAAGCCTAGGCAAATGACAAGACTGTTGACATCGTGTGGAAGCTGTAGGTATTGCAACCTCGGCTCCAGGTAATGTGGTTTCCATTCAACAATTCATTCAAGTGGCGCATTGATATATTTTCCAGTTTTCAGTGATCAGATTTTCCTGCGCTTTTCGATGAAACGCACGTTCTGTTATAGACACAGCCGTGATTTAACCAGTTTTAGAAACGTCTGAGTGTTTTCTATCCACACATACTAATCATATGCATATACTATATTCCTGGCATGAGTAGCAGGGTGCTGAAATGTTGCGCGATTTTTAACAGAATGTTCGAAAAAGTAGGGGGTAGGATCAACAGGTTAAAGAACCGTCAGACCTAGAGTTCCGAAACTTTAGAATCCTGTTCTAGACCTCAGGTCGATAGTGCGTGGTGAGTTACGTGGCTCTAGAAGGTTCTCGGACCGAGAAACAGCCTCGTACATTTGCAATGACTTCAATTTATTTTTGCATCACGAAAATGACAACATTTAGAAATGTCCCAGAGTCGCAAGACTTGGTGCATTGCGACCGTCTCGGCACATATAGACAGACCCCAACGTTTCTGTCCGATAGCTCATTCAAGGACCCCGTAGCAAGTCATGGAAAAAAAGTGGATTTTCAGCACCAATTTGGGTTTTGCTCAGACAACAAATGACCTATCGAGCCGAAACTTGGGATTCTGGTTCGCCTCAGCTAGGCCTACACATAACATAAGAAATGGACCCGCAGCTAGAACGTAACTACGTGTTCTATGTTTTTTTTATGGTTTGAACCCAAGGCGTTATGAATTTTGGGCCAGCTCTGAAATATGTGATAGTTGGCTACTAAACGAGTTGGAAAAAGTGGGTTTGGTGTCAGTTTGTATCAGTTTGGTGTCAGAATGATATCTAATTGACTGATGGACGGTGACTTGCTGGTGACTCTTGTCCATTTGCAATATGTTTAAACAGTGAGGTACCATCACCAAAGTGACATTCTGGAATCAACTCTAACGAGCGATTGAGATGAACCAGAATCACTGCCCGAGTTCATCGGGCCAGTCAATTTCGCATTCCTGCAGGATTTTTATAGCATGACAAATTTGTGATGGTACATGCCCATTGAACCATATTGCAAATGCACGTGCACTTGCAATATGATTCAACAGTGAATAAACATCACCAAATGGACATGATGAAGTCAACACAACGAGCGATGGAAAGGAGCAACTATCACTGCCAGGCCATCCTGTGTTCATCAGGCCAGTCAATTTTGCATTTCTGCAGGATTTTTGAGCATGCCAAATTCGTGATGGTAAAAGCCCATTGAAACATATTGCAAATGCACGTGCACTTCCAATATGATTCAACAGTGAAAAAACATCACCAAATGGACATGATGAAGTCAACACAACGAGCGATGGAAAGGAGCAACTATCACTGCCAGGCCATCCTGTGTTCATCTGGCCAGTCAATTTTGCAGTTCTGCAGGATTTTTGAGCAAGTCAAATTTCTTATGGCATATGGCCCCCAAAAAAGTGACTTTTGACTTTGACTTTTGACTTCCTATGAAATCATATTGCAAATAGACAAATCATATTCCTTATGCACAAGTAAGAAAATGTTTAAAAATTATGATAAAATATGACTAAAGTATGTTGATACAGTTCTTATACGTGTGTAATTGACACAAAATTTGAAAGAATTTCAAAAAACGGTCCAGAAAGCACTTTTTTAAGGGTGTGAAATTTTTTACAAAATTTTGACATTTTTGACTTTTGACTTCCTATGAAATCATATTGCAAATGGACAAAACATATTCCTTATGCGCATGTAAAATAAAAATAAAAATTATGATAATAAAATTGGATAAAAGTATATTCATACAGGTCTTACACGTGTAATTGACAAAAAAATCAAGAGAATTTCAAAACACGGTCAAGAAAGCACTGGGCCATTCCCCCCAGAAATGTCTGGGAACTTGCAGTTGCCTTGGTGGATGAGTCAGGGCCTGGTATCTCACAGCAAGAACTGGCAAATCTGGTGCAGTCCATGAGATGCACTGCAGTTCTTAATACATCGGGTGTCCACAACAGATACTGTTACCTTTGACCCCCCCCTTTTTTCTGGGACACATTATTCCATTTGTTAGTCACATGTTTGTGGAACTTGTTCAGTTTGTTGTTGAATCTTATGTTCATACACATTTTTGTACATCAAGTTTGCTGAAAATTACACAGCTGACAGTGAGGATGTTGTTTTCCCCCTGAGGTTAGTTGCTTGACAGTCCTAAAATGTCAGAACACCAAGTGTTTCTTGAAATTGTTGGACACCTTGATACCAAAAAAAGCAAGTCACCAGCCAGGCTTAAGAACCAATTCATATGTCTTATGTGCTTAAACCACCTGACCAAGTCCTAAATCATTGGGACTCCCTACATCTTTCTCAGATTAAATCAAATCAAATCAAATTTGTCACATACACATGGTTAGCAGATGTTAATGCGAGTGTAGCGAAATGCTTGTGCTTCTAGTTCCGACAATGCAGTAATAACCAACGAGTAATCTAACCTAACAATTCCAAAACTACTACATTATACACACAATTGTAAAGGGATAAAGAATTTGTACATAAAGATATACAGTGGGGCAAAAAAGTATTTAGTCAGCCACCAATTGTGCAAGTTCTCCCACTGTTACAGGAATTAAATTCCTCTGTTTTAATACCCAATTAAAATCAAACACTCTGTCAATTCATAAGAGGTTGTAAGAACCTTATTGGTGTAAAATGGACAGAGACCAGCCTTTGAAATCAACCAGCTGTGTTTATTCGCATGAGTACTGCTCATTACACATTTTACCACAGGTTATAAACTGAAAATGACGTCAACGTTTTCTAAATGTTCCGTCTCTTCTTGACACTGGTAGAAAGGCTCTATAGTTCTCAAGCCTTCCCTCCTCGCCTAGAGCCAAGGCCAGCCTGTGTAGATAAGCATTCTAGCCAGTCTGGCGATATAGTTCATTCATTTCTACCAAGGAACAGGCAGTTATTGTTCTAATTCTTGATTATATTTCCACACATTATATTCAGTAATAGGATTAAAAATAAAATTCATACATATACAGTAACATAATAGTATTCTGATTAGTACATATACAGTAACATAATAGTATTCTGATTAGTCAGTCCTGATTGAAATGTATACATAATTAGTCATCATTGATAAAAATTCCCTTAACACCCACTTAAAAAGATGAGAGGCCTGTAATTTTCATCATAGGTCCACTTCAACTATGACAGACAAAATGAGGGAAAAAATCCAGAAAATCACATTGTAGGATTTTTTATTAATTTATTTGCAAATTCATTATATTAAGTAGCATTGTTTGAAGTGGCTAGTGATATCTTTTTACATCAATGTACATTATAAAGTGGCTGGAGTTGAGTCAGTGTGTTGGCAGCAGCCACTCAATGTTAGTGGTGGCTGTTTAACAGTCTGATGGCCTTGAGATAGAAGCTGTTTTTCAGTCTCTCGGTCCCAGCTTTGATGCACCTGTACTGACCTCGCCTTCTGGATGATAGCGGGGTGAACAGGCAGTGGCTCGGGTGGTTGTTGTCCTTGATGATCTTTATGGCCTTCCTGTGACATCGGGTGGTGTCCTGGAGGGCAGGTAGTTTGCCCCCGGTGATGCGTTGTGCAGACCTCACTACCATCTGGAGAGCCTTACGGTTGTGGGCGGAGCAGTTGCGGTTGTGGGCGGAGCAGCCCCACAGGATGCTCTCGATTGTGCATCTGTAGAAGTTTGTGATTCTCCCCTCTCTCCCTTCCCGTCTCCCCTCCCCTCCCCTCTCTCCCTTCCCGTCTCCCCTCCCCTCTCTCCCTTCCCCACTCCCCTCTCTCCCTTCCCGTCTCCACTCCCCTCTCTCCCTTCCACTCCCCTCTCTCCCTTCCCGTCTCCCCTCCCCTCTCTCCCTTCCCCACTCCCCTCTCTCCCTTCCCGTCTCCCCTCCCCTCTCTCCCTTCCCGTCTCCCCTCCCCTCTCTCCCTTCCCTCTCCCTCCCCTCTCTCCCTTCCCCCTTCCCCACTCCCCTCTCTCCCTTCCCCACTCCCCTCTCTCCCTTCCCGTCTCCCCTCCCCTCTCTCCCTTCCCGTCTCCCTCCCCTCTCTCCCTTCCCCCTCCCCTCTCTCCCTTCCCGTCTCCCCTCCCCTCTCTCCCTTCCCGTCTCCCCTCCCCTCTCTCCCTTCCCGTCTCCACTCCCCTCTCTCCCTTCCTGTCTCCTCTCTCCCTTCCCACTCCCCTCTCTCCCTTCCCCTCCCCTCTCTCCCTTCCCCCTCCCCTCTCTCCCTTCCCCCCCTCTCTCCCTTCCCCCTCCCCTCTCTCCCTTCCCCTCCCCTCTCTCCCTTCCCCCTCCCCTCTCCCTTCCCCCTCCCCTCTCTCCCTTCCCGTCTCCACTCCCCTCTCTCCATTCCCGTCTCCACTCCCGTCTCCCCTCCCCTCTCTCCATTCCCGTCTCCACTCCCCTCTCTCCCTTTGTCTCCACTCCCTCTCTCCCTTCCAGTCTCCACTCCCTCTCTCCCTTCCCCACTCCCCTCTCTCCCTTCCCAGCTCCACTCCCCTCTCTCCCTTCCCAGCTCCACTCCCCTCTCTCCTTCCCGTCTCCACTCCCCTCTCTCCCTTCCCGTCTCCACTCTCCTCTCGTCCTTCCCCTCCCCTCTCTCCCTTTGTCTCCACTCCCTCTCTCCCTTCCCCACTCCCCTCTCTCCCTTCCAGTCTCCACTCCCCTCTCTCCCTTCCCATCTCCACTCCCCTCTCTCCCTACCCGTCTCCCCTCCCCTCTCTCCATTCCCGTCTCCACTCCCGTCTCCCCTCCCCTCTCTCCCTTCCCGTCTCCACTCCCCTCTCTCCCTTTGTCTCCACTCCCCTCTCTCCCTTCCAGTCTCCACTCCCTCTCTCCCTTCCCCACTCCCCTCTCTCCCTTCCCAGCTCCACTCCCCTCTCTCCCTTCCCAGCTCCACTCCCCTCTCTCCCTTCCCGTCTCCACTCCCCTCTCTCCCTTCCCGTCTCCACTCTCCTCTCGTCCTTCCCCTCCCCTCTCTCCCTTTGTCTCCACTCCCTCTCTCCCTTCCCCACTCCCCTCTCTCCCTTCCAGTCTCCACTCCCCTCTCTCCCTTCCCATCTCCACTCCCCTCTCTCCCTACCCGTCTCCACTCCCCTCTCTCCCTTCCCGTCTCCCCTCCCCTCTCTCCCTTCCCGTCTCCACTCCCCTCTCGTCTCTACTCCCCTCTCTCCCTTCCCGTCTCCACTCTCCTCTCGTCCTTCCCCTCTCCTCTCTCCCTTCCTCCTTTGTCCTTCCTCTCTCCCTTCCTCCTTTGTCCTTCCCCTCTCCTCTCTCCCTTCATCCTTCCCCTCTCCTCTCTCCCTTCCTCCTTTGTCCTTCCTCTCTCCCTTCCTCCTTTGTCCTTCCCCTCTCCCCTCTCCTTTCATCCTTCCCCTCTCCTCTCTCCTTTCATCCTTCCCCTCTCCTCTCTCCCTTGGTCCTTCCCCTCTCCTATCTCCCTTCCTCCTTTGTCATTCCCCTCTTCTCTCTCCCTTCCTCCTTTGTCCTTCCTCTCTCCCTTCCTCCTTTGTCCTTCCCCTCTCCTCTCTCCCTTCGTCCTTCCCCTCTCCTCTCTCCCTTCCTCCTTTGTCCTTCCTCTCTCCCTTCCTCCTTTGTCCTTCCCCTCTCCCCTCTCCTTTCATCCTTCCCCTCTCCTCTCTCCTTTCATCCTTCCCCTCTCCTCTCTCCCTTGGTCCTTCCCCTCTCCTATCTCCCTTCCTCCTTTGTCATTCCCCTCTTCTCTCTCCCTTCCTCCCTTCCTCTCTCCCTTCCTCCTTTGTCCTTCCCCTCTCCTCTCCCCTTCGTCCTTCCCCTCTCCTCTCTCCCTTCCTCCTTTGTCCTTCCTCTCTCCCTTCCTCCTTTGTCCTTCCCCTCTCCCCTCTCCTTTCATCCTTCCCCTCTCCTCTCTCCTTTCATCCTTCCCCTCTCCTCTCTCCCTTGGTCCTTCCCCTCTCCTATCTCCCTTCCTCCTTTGTCATTCCCCTCTTCTCTCTCCCTTCCCCTCTCTCTATTTGTCCTTCCTCTCCTTTCACCTGTTCCCTCTCTCCTTCCCTTCTTCCTCCATAGGAACTGTGTGATGGAGAGTGAAACCATGTCAAGGCCTCTATCAAATAGCTGTGTGATCAGCCATGGTCCTGGGTGACTCAATAGACTTTACCCTCTGTTTCATCCCTCTATCCTGCCATCTCCACTCTCTCCAACTCCCATCCTCTATACCTTTCCTTCACTTCTCATCTCTCCTTTCCTCAGTCTTCATCCTCTCTAACTCTCCCCCACTTCTCATCTCTCCTTTCCTCAGTCTCCATCCTCTCTAACTCTCCCCCACTTCTCATCTCTCCTTTCCTCAGTCTTCATCCTCTCTAACTCTCCCCCACTTCTCATCTCTCCTTTCCTCAGTCTTCATCCTCTCTAACTCTCCCCCACTTCTCATCTCTCCTTTCCTCAGTCTTCATCCTCTCTAACTCTCACTATGGAGAGATACAGGGATACGCTCTGGAGAGATACAGGGATACACTCTGGAGAGATACAGGGATACACTCTGGAGAGATACAGGGATACACTCTGGAGAGATACAGGGATACACTCTGGAGAGATACAGGGATACACTCTGGAGAGATACAGGGATACACTCTGGAGAGATACAGGGATACACTCTGGAGAGATACAGGGATACACTCTGGAGAGATACAGGGATACACTCTGGAGAGATACAGGGATACACTCTGGAGAGATACAGGGATACACTCTGGAGAGATACAGGGATACACTATGGAGAGATACAGGGATACACTCTGGAGAGATACAGGGATATGCTATGGAGAGATACAGGGATACAGTGATACATTCTGGAGAGATACAGGGATACACTATGGAGAGATACAGGGATACGCTATGGAGAGATACAGGCATACACTATGGAGAGATACAGGGATACACTATGGAGAGATACAGGGATACACTATGGAGAGATACAGGGATACACTATGGAGAGATACAGGGATACACTCTGGAGAAATACAGGGATACTCTAAGGAGAGAGACAGGGATACACTGGATACACTATGGAGAGATACAGGGATACACTATGGAGAGATACAGGGATACACTATGGAGAGATACAGGGATACACTATGGAGAGATACAGGGATACACTCTGGAGAGATACAGGGATACACTCTGGAGAGATAAAGGGATACACTATGGAGAGATACAGGGATACACTCTGAAGAGATACAGGGATACTCTATGGAGAGAGACAGGGATACACTGGATACACTATGAGAGATACAGGGATACCCTATGAGAGATACAGGGATACACTCTGGAAAGATACAGGGATACACTCTGGAAAGATACAGGGATACACTCTGGAAAGATACAGGGATACACTCTGGAGAGATACAGGGATACACTCTGGAGAGATACAGGGATACACTCTGTAGAGATACAGGGATACACTATGGAGAGATACAGGGATACACTATGGAGAGATACAGGGATACACTCTGGCGAGATACAGGGATACACTATGGAGAGATACAGGGATACACTCTGGAGAGATACAGGGATACGCTATGGAGAGATACAGGGATACAGTGATACATTCTGGAGAGATACAGGGATACACTATGGAGAGATTCAGGGATACACTATGGAGAGATACAGGGATACGCTACGGAGAGATACAGGGATACACTATGGAGAGATACAGGGATACACTATGGAGAGATACAGGGATACACTATGGAGAGATACAGGGATACACTCTGGAGAGATACAGGGATACACTATGGAGAGATACAGGGATACACTATGGAGAGATACAGGGATACACTCTGGGGAGATACAGGGATACTCTATGGAGAGAGACAGGGATACACTGGATACACTATGGAGAGATACAGGGATACACTATGGAGAGATACAGGGATACACTATGGAGAGATACAGGGATACACTATGGAGAGATACAGGGATACACTATGGAGAGATACAGGGATACACTATGGAGAGATACAGGGATACTCTATGGAGAGAGACAGGGATACACTGGATACACTATGAGAGATACAGGGATACCCTATGAGAGATACAGGGATACACTATGGAGAGATACAGGGATACACTATGAGAGATATAGGGATACGCTATGGAGAGAGACAGGGATACACTGGATATACTATGAGAGATACAGGGATACACTATGAGAGATACAGGGATACACTATGGAGAGATACAGGGATACACTGGATACACTATGAGAGATACAGGGATACACTATGAGAGATACAGGGATACACTATGGAGAGATACAGGGATACACTGGATACACTATGAGAGATACAGGGATACACTATGAGAGATACAGGGATACACTATGGAGAGATACAGGGATACACTGAATACACTATGAAGAGATACAGGAATACGCTATGGAGAGATTCAGGGATACACTATTAGAGATACAGGGAAACACTATGGAGAGATACAGGGATACACTATGAGAGATACAGGGATACACTCTGGAGAGATACAGGGATACACTATGAGAGATACAGGGATACACTCTGGAGAGATACAGGGATACACTCTGGAGAGATACAGGGATACACTATGGAGAGATACAGGGATACACTATGGAGAGATACAGGGATACACTATGGAGAGATACAGGGATACACTCTGGAGAGATACAGGGATACGCTATGGAGAGATACAGGGATACGCTATGGAGAGATACAGGGATACGCTATGGAGAGATACAGGGATACGCTATGGAGAGATACAGGGATACATTCTGGAGAGATACAGGGATACACTCTGGAGAGATACAGGGATACACTATGGAGAGATACAGGGATACACTATGGAGAGATACAGGGATACACTCTGGAGAGATACAGGGATACGCTATGGAGAGATACAGGGATACGCTATGGAGAGATACAGGGATACGCTATGGAGAGATACAGGGATACGCTATGGAGAGATACAGGGATACATTCTGGAGAGATACAGGGATACACTATGGAGAGATACAGGGATACGCTATGGAGAGATACAGGGATACGCTATGGAGAGATACAGGGATACGCTATGGAGAGATACAGGGATACGCAATGGAGAGATACAGGGATACACTATGGAGAGATACAGGGATACACTCTGGAGAGATACAGGGATACACTCTGGAGAGATACAGGGATACACTCTGGAGAGATACAGGGATACACTCTGGAGAGATACAGGGATACACTCTGGAGAGATACAGGGATAAACTCTGGAGAGATACAGGGATAAACTCTGGAGAGATACAGGGATAAACTCTGGAGAGATACAGGGATACACTATGAGAGATACAGGGATAGACTCAGGAGAGATACAGGGATACACTATGGAGAGATACAGGGATACACTCTGGAGAGATACAGGGATACACTATGGAGAGATACAGGGATACACTATGGAGAGATACAGGGATACACTATGAGAGATACAGGGATACACTCTGGGAGATAGATACTCTGGAGAGATACAGGGATACACTATGGAGAGATACAGGGATACACTCTGGAGATAGACTACAGGGATACACTATGGAGAGATACAGGGATACACTCTGGGAGATACAGGGATACAGGAGGATACAGGGATACACTATGGAGAGATACAGGGATACACTATGGAGAGATACAGGGATACACTGAGAGATACAGGGATACACTATGAGAGATACAGGGATAGACTCTGGAGAGATACAGGGATACACTATGGAGAGATACAGGGATACACTCTGGAGAGATACAGGGATACACTATGGAGAGATACAGGGATACACTCTGGAGAGATACAGGGATACACTATGGGATACACTAGATACAGGGATACACTATGGAGAGATACAGGGATACACTATGGAGAGATACAGGGATACACTGAGAGATACAGGGATACACTGAGAGATACAGGGATAGACTCTGGAGAGATACAGGGATACACTATGGAGAGATACAGGGATACACTATGGAGAGATACAGGGATACACTATGAGAGATACAGGGATACACTCTGGAGAGATACAGGGATACACTATGGAGAGATACAGGGATACACTATGGAGAGATACAGGGATACACTATGGAGAGATACAGGGATACACTGAGAGATACAGGGATACACTATGGAGAGATACAGGGATACACTATGGAGGGATACAGGGATACACTATGGAGAGATACAGGGATACACTATGGAGAGATACAGGGATACACTATGGAGAGATACAGGGATACACTATGAGAGATACAGGGATACACTATGGAGAGATACAGGGATACACTATGGAGAGATACAGGGATACACTATGGAGAGATACAGTGATACACTGAGAGATACAGGGATACACTATGAGAGATACAGGGATAGACTCTGGAGAGATACAGGGATACACTATGGAGAGATACAGGGATACACTATGGAGAGATACAGGGATACACTATGGAGAGATACAGGGATACACTATGAGAGATACAGGGATACACTCTGGAGAGATACAGGGATACACTATGGAGAGATACAGGGATACACTATGGAGAGATACAGGGATACACTATGGAGAGATACAGGGATACACTATGGAGGGATACAGGGATACACTATGGAGAGATACAGGGATACACTATGGAGAGATACAGGGATACACTGAGAGATACAGTGATACACTGGAGAGATACAGGGATACACTATGAGAGATACAGGGATAGACTCTGGAGAGATACAGGGATAAACTCTGGAGAGATACAGGGATACACTATGAGAGATACAGGGATAGACTCAGGAGAGATACAGGGATACACTATGGAGAGATACAGGGATACACTCTGGAGAGATACAGGGATACACTATGGAGAGATACAGGGATACACTATGGAGAGATACAGGGATACACTATGAGAGATACAGGGATAGACTCTGGAGAGATACAGGGATACACTATGGAGAGATACAGGGATACACTCTGGAGAGATACAGGGATACACTATGGAGAGATACAGGGATACACTCTGGGGAGATACAGGGATACTCTATGGAGAGATACAGGGATACACTGAGAGAGATACAGGGATACACTATGAGAGATACAGGGATAGACTCTGGAGAGATACAGGGATACACTATGGAGAGATACAGGGATACACTCTGGAGAGATACAGGGATACACTATGGAGAGATACAGGGATACACTATGGAGAGATACAGGGATACACTCTGGGGAGATACAGGGATACACTATGGAGAGATACAGGGATACACTATGGAGAGATACAGGGATACACTGAGAGATACAGGGATACACTGAGAGATACAGGGATAGACTCTGGAGAGATACAGGGATACACTATGGAGAGATACAGGGATACACTATGGAGAGATACAGGGATACACTATGAGAGATACAGGGATACACTCTGGAGAGATACAGGGATACACTATGGAGAGATACAGGGATACACTATGGAGAGATACAGGGATACACTATGGAGAGATACAGGGATACACTGAGAGATACAGGGATACACTATGGAGAGATACAGGGATACACTATGGAGGATACAGGGATACACTATGGAGAGATACAGGGATACACTATGGAGAGATACAGGGATACACTATGGAGAGATACAGGGATACACTATGAGAGATACAGGGATACACTATGGAGAGATACAGGGATACACTATGGAGAGATACAGGGATACACTATGGAGAGATACAGTGATACACTGAGAGATACAGGGATACACTATGAGAGATACAGGGATAGACTCTGGAGAGATACAGGGATACACTATGGAGAGATACAGGGATACACTATGGAGAGATACAGGGATACACTATGGAGAGATACAGGGATACACTATGAGAGATACAGGGATACACTCTGGAGAGATACAGGGATACACTATGGAGAGATACAGGGATACACTATGGAGAGATACAGGGATACACTATGGAGAGATACAGGGATACACTATGGAGGGATACAGGGATACACTATGGAGAGATACAGGGATACACTATGGAGAGATACAGGGATACACTGAGAGATACAGTGATACACTGAGAGATACAGGGATACACTATGAGAGATACAGGGATAGACTCTGGAGAGATACAGGGATACACTATGGAGAGATACAGGGATACACTATGGAGAGATACAGGGATACACTATGAGAGATACAGGGATACACTATGAGAGATACAGGGATACACTCTGGAGAGATACAGGGATACACTATGGAGAGATACAGGGATACACTATGGAGAGATACAGGGATACACTATGGAGAGATACAGGGATACACTGGGAGATACAGGGATACACTATGAGAGATACAGGGATACACTATGGAGAGATACAGGGATACACTATGGAGAGATACAGGGATACACTCTGGAGAGATACAGGGATACACTATGGAGAGATACAGGGATACACTCTGGAGAGATACAGGGATACACTCTGGAGAGATACAGGGATACACTCTGGAGAGATACAGGGATACACTCTGGAGAGATACAGGGATACACTCTGGAGAGATACAGGGATACACTCTGGAGAGATACAGGGATACACTCTGGAGAGATACAGGGATACACTCTGGAGAGATACAGGGATACACTCTGGAGAGATACAGGGATACACTCTGGAGAGATACAGGGATACACTATGGAGAGATACAGGGATACACTATGGAGAGATACAGGGATACACTATGGAGAGATACAGGGATACACTATGGAGAGATACAGGGATACACTCTGGAGAGATACAGGGATACACTATGGATAGATACAGGGATACACTATGGAGAGATACAGGGATACACTATGGAGAGATAAAGGGATACACTCTGGAGAGATACAGGGATACACTCTGGAGAGATACAGGGATACTCTATGGAGAGAGACAGGGATACACTGGATACACTATGAGAGATACAGGGATACCCTATGAGAGATACAGGGATACACTATGGAGAGATACAGGGATACACTATGAGAGATATAGGGATACGCTATGGAGAGAGACAGGGATACACTGGATACACTATGAGAGATACAGGGATACACTATGGAGAGATACAGGGATACACTATGGAGAGATACAGGGATACACAGAGATACAGGGATACACTGAGAGATACAGGGATACACTCTGGAGAGATACAGGGATACACTATGGAGAGATACAGGGATACACTATGGAGAGATACAGGGATACACTATGAGAGATACAGGGATACACTCTGGAGAGATACAGGGATACACTATGGAGAGATACAGGGATACACTATGGAGAGATACAGGGATACACTATGGAGAGATACAGGGATACACTGAGAGATACAGGGATACACTATGGAGAGATACAGGGATACACTATGGAGGATACAGGGATACACTATGGAGAGATACAGGGATACACTATGGAGAGATACAGGGATACACTATGGAGAGATACAGGGATACACTATGAGAGATACAGGGATACACTATGGAGAGATACAGGGATACACTATGGAGAGATACAGGGATACACTATGGAGAGATACAGTGATACACTGAGAGATACAGGGATACACTATGAGAGATACAGGGATAGACTCTGGAGAGATACAGGGATACACTATGGAGAGATACAGGGATACACTATGGAGAGATACAGGGATACACTATGGAGAGATACAGGGATACACTATGAGAGATACAGGGATACACTCTGGAGAGATACAGGGATACACTATGGAGAGATACAGGGATACACTATGGAGAGATACAGGGATACACTATGGAGAGATACAGGGATACACTATGGAGAGATACAGGGATACACTATGGAGAGATACAGGGATACACTATGGAGAGATACAGGGATACACTGAGAGATACAGTGATACACTGAGAGATACAGGGATACACTATGAGAGATACAGGGATAGACTCTGGAGAGATACAGGGATACACTATGGAGAGATACAGGGATACACTATGGAGAGATACAGGGATACACTATGAGAGATACAGGGATACACTATGAGAGATACAGGGATACACTCTGGAGAGATACAGGGATACACTATGGAGAGATACAGGGATACACTATGGAGAGATACAGGGATACACTATGGAGAGATACAGGGATACACTGGGAGATACAGGGATACACTATGAGAGATACAGGGATACACTATGGAGAGATAAGGGATACACTATGGAGAGATACAGGGATACACTCTGGAGAGATACAGGGATACACTATGGAGAGATACAGGGATACACTCTGGAGAGATACAGGGATACACTCTGGAGATACAGGGATACACTCTGGAGAGATACAGGGATACACTCTGGAGAGATACAGGGATACACTCTGGAGAGATACAGGGATACACTCTGGAGAGATACAGGGATACACTCTGGAGAGATACAGGGATACACTCTGGAGAGATACAGGGATACACTCTGGAGAGATACAGGGATACACTCTGGAGAGATACAGGGATACACTATGGAGAGATACAGGGATACACTATGGAGAGATACAGGGATACACTATGGAGAGATACAGGGATACACTATGGAGAGATACAGGGATACACTCTGGAGAGATACAGGGATACACTATGGATAGATACAGGGATACACTATGGAGAGATACAGGGATACACTATGGAGAGATAAAGGGATACACTCTGGAGAGATACAGGGATACACTCTGGAGAGATACAGGGATACTCTATGGAGAGAGACAGGGATACACTGGATACACTATGAGAGATACAGGGATACCCTATGAGAGATACAGGGATACACTATGGAGAGATACAGGGATACACTATGAGAGATATAGGGATACGCTATGGAGAGAGACAGGGATACACTGGATATACTATGAGAGATACAGGGATACACTATGAGAGATACAGGGATACACTATGGAGAGATACAGGGATACACTGGATACACTATGAGAGATACAGGGATACACTATGAGAGATACAGGGATACACTATGGAGAGATACAGGGATACACTGGATACACTATGAGAGATACAGGGATACACTATGAGAGATACAGGGATACACTATGGAGAGATACAGGGATACACTGAATACACTATGAAGAGATACAGGGATACGCTATGGAGAGATTCAGGGATACACTATTAGAGATACAGGGAAACACTATGGAGAGATACAGGGATACACTATGAGAGATACAGGGATACACTCTGGAGAGATACAGGGATACACTATGAGAGATACAGGGATACACTCTGGAGAGATACAGGGATACACTCTGGAGAGATACAGGGATACACTCTGGAGAGATACAGGGATACACTCTGGAGAGATAAAGGGATACACTATGGAGAGATACAGGGATACACTATGGAGAGATACAGGGATACACTCTGGAGAGATACAGGGATACGCTATGGAGAGATACAGGGATACGCTATGGAGAGATACAGGGATACGCTATGGAGAGATACAGGGATACGCTATGGAGAGATACAGGGATACATTCTGGAGAGATACAGGGATACACTATGGAGAGATACAGGGATACGCTATGGAGAGATACAGGGATACGCTATGGAGAGATACAGGGATACGCTATGGAGAGATACAGTGGTTCTGTAGCTCAGTTGGTAGAGCATGGCGCTTGTAACGCCAGGGTAGTGGGTTCGATTCCCGGGACCACCCATACGTAGAATGTATGCACACATGACTGTAAGTCGCTTTGGATAAAAGCTCTGCTAAATGGCATATATATTATTATATATATACAGGGATACACTATGGAGAGATACAGGGATACACTCTGGAGAGATACAGGGATACACTCTGGAGAGATACAGGGATACACTCTGGAGAGATACAGGGATAAACTCTGGAGAGATACAGGGATACACTATGAGAGATACAGGGATAGACTCAGGAGAGATACAGGGATACACTATGGAGAGATACAGGGATACACTCTGGAGAGATACAGGGATACACTATGGAGAGATACAGGGATACACTATGGAGAGATACAGGGATACACTATGAGAGATACAGGGATAGACTCTGGAGAGATACAGGGATCCACTATGGAGAGATACAGGGATACACTCTGGAGAGATACAGGGATACACTATGGAGAGATACAGGGATACACTCTGGGGAGATACAGGGATACACTCTGGGGAGATACAGGGATACTCTATGGAGAGATACAGGGATACACTGAGAGATACAGGGATACACTATGAGAGATACAGGGATAGACTCTGGAGAGATACAGGGATACACTATGGAGAGATACAGGGATACACTCTGGAGAGATACAGGGATACACTATGGAGAGATACAGGGATACACTCTGGGGAGATACAGGGATACACTATGGAGAGATACAGGGATACACTATGGAGAGATACAGGGATACACTGAGAGATACAGGGATACACTATGAGAGATACAGGGATACACTATGGAGAGATACAGGGATACACTCTGGAGAGATACAGGGATACACTATGGAGAGATACAGGGATACACTCTGGAGAGATACAGGGATACACTATGGAGAGATACAGGGATACACTATGGAGAGATACAGGGATACACTATGGAGGGATACAGGGATACACTATGGAGAGATACAGGGATACACTATGGAGAGATACAGGGATACACTCTGGAGGGATACAGGGATACACTATGGAGAGATACAGGGATACACTATGGAGGGATACAGGGATACACTATGAGAGATACAGGGATACACTATGGAGAGATACAGGGATACACTATGAGAGATACAGGGATACACTATGGAGGGATACAGGGATACACTATGAGAGATACAGGGATACACTATGGAGAGATACAGGGATACACTATGGAGAGATACAGGGATACACTATGGAGGGATACAGGGATACACTATGAGAGATACAGGGATACACTATGAGACATACAGGGATACACTATGGAGAGATACAGGGATACACTATGAGAGATACAGGGATACACTATGGAGGGATACAGGGATACACTATGGAGAAATACAGGGATACACTATGAGAGATACAGGGATACACTATGAGAGATACAGGGATACACTATGAGAGATACAGGGATACACTATGAGAGATACAGGGATACACTATGGAGAGATACAGGGATACACTATGAGAGATACAGGGATACGCTCTGGAGGGATACAGGGATACACTATGAGAGATACAGGGATACACTATGAGAGATACAGGGATACACTATGAGAGATACAGGGATACACTATGAGAGATACAGGGATACACTGAGAGATACAGGGATACATAAGAAAAGGTCATGTGTGGAACCTTTATTTAATGAGGCAAGTCAGTTAAGAACAAATTCTTATTAACAATGACGGCCTGGGAACAGTGGGTTAACTGGTCTAGGAACAGTGGGTTAACTGGTCTAGGAACAGTGGGTTAACTGGCCTAGGAACAGTGGGTTAACTGGTCTAGGAACAGTGGGTTAACAGTCTTGTTCAGGGTCAGAATGACAGATTTTTACCTTGTCAGCTCAGGGATTCAATCCCAGCAACCTTTTGTTATGCAATTTTTTTTGTTTTTGTTTATGGCAGCAATGAATCACAAAACAGAACGATACAGTTCAGCATGTCCTGAATACATCTGGAGAAAACAGAACGATACAGTTCAGCATGTCCTGAATACATCTGGAGAAAACAGAACGATACAGTTCAGCATGTCCTGAATACATCTGGAGAAAACAGAACGATACAGTTCAGCATGTCCTGAATACATCTGGAGAAAACAGAACGATACAGTTCAGCATGTCCTGAATACATCTGGAGAAAACAGAACGATACAGTTCAGCATGTCCTGAATACATCTGGAGAAAACAGAACGATACAGTTCAGCATGTCCTGAATACATCTGGAGAAAACAGAACGATACAGTTCAGCATGTCCTGAATACATCTGGAGAAAACAGAACGATACAGTTCAGCATGTCCTGAATACATCTGGAGAAAACAGAACGATACAGTTCAGCATGTCCTGAATACATCTGGAGAAAACAGAACGATACAGTTCAGCATGTCCTGAATACATCTGGAGAAAACAGAACGATACAGTTCAGCATGTCCTGAATACATCTGGAGAAAACAGAACGATACAGTTCAGCATGTCCTGAATACATCTGGAGAAAACAGAACGATACAGTTCAGCATGTCCTGAATACATCTGGAGAAAACAGAACGATACAGTTCAGCATGTCCTGAATACATCTGGAGAAAACAGAACGATACAGTTCAGCATGTCCTGAATACATCTGGAGAAAACAGAACGATACAGTTCAGCATGTCCTGAATACATCTGGAGAAAACAGAACGATACAGTTCAGCATGTCCTGAATACATCTGGAGAAAAAAAAAATTGCATTCAAAAGATTGACATTAAATAAATCACATTTTGAAGCCCATTACTTTGACATATTGTTTTATGATACCTATTTACGTTTCAATGTGTTCAGAGAAAGATGAAGGGTCAGGGAGGTATTCTGACAGGCGGCTTTTACCGAGGGCAGAGCGTGGGGGACGAGGCCGAGCTGCCGAGCTGCCAAGCACCAGCTGATATAAGAATCACTCCGTTAAAAGTTTTAGGGGATTAACACGTTAACATTTTTTTTTAAAGATAGGCTACTATGGCAACACTACTGTCCTATTCTGAATTCACGTCTAGTCCATAGTGTCGTCTACAAAGGCACCCTGTTCACTTCTTTTGACCAGAGCCCTGCGGAATAGACTGCCATTTTGTCCCACTGTGGCAGGGGACTCTCTCTCCCTTTACTCGTTCTGAAACAAAATCCAGAAATGAGCTTGTTGTCAGGTCATTCTGTATACAATAGCCCCTATCAACACACACACATACTGAAATGAATTCATGGTTCACTGTCGCTGTGTTGTTAATTTGCATCAATTGAAGTACCTTTTTTTAATTCCATCGAAATCCGTCAATTTAAGATGGAGATATCTGGCTTTTTGCATTGGATGTTGCATATGAGGTAAAACATTTTTTTTTTTTAAGTGGTAGAACTAGAGCGATGTTTGTCAGACCGTGAGACATCCCCGAAAATTGGTCTTCTCACGAGAACGTATATGTGGCGTCCAAAATGGTTTGGCCCGCAAACTACAATGACCCCTGTATGGAAAGGGAAGACTCTCACGAACAAGATGGTGGTCTCTCTCTCTTTCTCTCTCTCTCTCTGAGAGCCTGGGGTGGGAAAGCAGAGTAAATATCTCTCAGGACTAACAGAGGAAATTAGTGCAAGCTAAATAGGGATTGTGCAATGCATCCAACTCTTGTTTATTAAATGTGTCAACGTTGTAATTGTAGCCTATCCGTATAGGGTCCGCAGGGTAGCCTAGTGGTTAGAGCGTTGGACTAGTAACCGGAAGGTTGTGAGTTCAAACCCCCAAGCTGACAAGGTCGTTCTGCCCCTGAACAGGCAGTTATCCCACTGTTCCCAGGCCGTCATTGAAAATAAGAATGTGTTCTTAACTGACTTGCCTGGTTAAATAAAGGTAAAATTTAAAAAATTAAAAAATCTAGACTTTGTTACTTCCTGTAAGTTGTTAGTACAAAGGCAGTAATGAGGTCTGTGACTAAATATGAAGAGCCATGCCGTCACCTCAGGCTAAGTCAGCTGGTCATTACTTTGGCATCAGAGTTGCTCCTGTACATGTTATGACAGAGCTACAGCGCCCTCATCCTGTCCTCTGTGGAATTACAACATCCCCTCCTGGAGTCACAGGTGAAGAAAGATTTACTCGCTGTTAGGAGAAGTGGATAAGAATGTAGTGAATAGGGATGTAGTGAATAAGGTTGTTAGGAGTAGTGAATAAGGATGTAAGGAGTAGTGAATAAGGATGTTGTGAATAAGGATGTAGTGAATAAGAATGTTAGGAGTAGTGAATAAGGATGTAGTGAATAAGGATGTTAGGAGTAGTGAATAAGGTTGTTAGGAGTAGTGAATAAGGATGTAGTGAATAAGGATGTAGTGAATAAGAATGTTAGGAGTAGTGAATAAGGATGTAAGGAGTAGTGAATAAGGATGTTGTGAATAAGGATGTAGTGAATAAGAATGTTAGGAGTAGTGAATAAGGATGTAGTGAATAAGGATGTTAGGAGTAGTGAATAAGGATGTAAGGAGTAGTGAATAAGGATGTTGTGAATAAGGATGTAGTGAATAAGAATGTTAGGAGTAGTGAATAAGGATGTAGTGAATAAGGATGTTAGGAGTAGTGAATAAGGTTGTTAGGAGTAGTGAATAAGGATGTAGTGAATAAGGATGTAGTGAATAAGAATGTTAGGAGTAGTGAATAAGGATGTAAGGAGTAGTGAATAAGGATGTTGTGAATAAGGATGTTAGGAGTAGTGAATAGGGATGTAAGGAGTAGTGAATAAGGATGTTGTGAATAAGAATGTTAGGAGTAGTGAATAAGGATGTAGTGAATAAGGATGTTAGTAGTGAATAAGGATGTAAGGAGTAGTGAATAAGGATGTTGTGAATAAGGATGTAGTGAATAAGAATGTTAGGAGTAGTGAATAAGGATGTAGTGAATAAGGATGTTAGGAGTAGTGAATAAGGTTGTTAGGAGTAGTGAATAAGGATGTAGTGAATAAGGATGTAGTGAATAAGAATGTTAGGAGTAGTGAATAAGGATGTAAGGAGTAGTGAATAAGGATGTTGTGAATAAGGATGTTAGGAGTAGTGAATAGGGATGTTAGGAGTAGTGAATAAGAATGTAGTGAATAGGGATGTAGTGAATAAGGTTGTTAGGAGTAGTGAATAAGGATGTAAGGAGTAGTGAATAAGGATGTTGTGAATAAGGATGTAGTGAATAAGAATGTTAGGAGTAGTGAATAAGGATGTAGTGAATAAGGATGTTAGGAGTAGTGAATAAGGTTGTTAGGAGTAGTGAATAAGGATGTAGTGAATAAGGATGTAGTGAATAAGAATGTTAGGAGTAGTGAATAAGGATGTAAGGAGTAGTGAATAAGGATGTTGTGAATAAGGATGTAAGGAGTAGTGAATAGGGATGTTAGGAGTAGTGAATAAGGATGTAAGGAGTAGTGTATAAGGATGTTAGGAGAAGTGGATAAGGATGTTAGGAGTAGTGAATAAGGATGTTAGGAGTAGTGAATAAGGATGTAAGGAGTAGTGTATAAGGATGTTAGGAGAAGTGGATAAGGATGTTAGAGGTAGTGAATAAGGATGTTAGGAGTAGTGACTAAGGATGTTAGGAGTAGTGAATAAGGATGTTAGGAGTAGTGAATAGGGATGTTAGGAGTAGTGTATAAGGATGTTAGGGGTAGTGGATAAGGATGTAAGGAGTAGTGAATAAGGATGTTGTGAATAAGGATGTTAGGAGAAGTGAATAGGGATGTTAGGAGTAGTGAATAAGGTTGTTAGGAGTAGTGAATAAGGATGTAAGGAGTAGTGAATAAGGATGTAGTGAATAAGAATGTTAGGAGTAGTGAATAAGGATGTAAGGAGTAGTGAATAAGGATGTTGTGAATAAGGATGTTAGGAGTAGTGAATAAGGATGTAAGGAGTAGTGAATAAGGATGTTGTGAATAAGGATGTTAGGAGTAGTGAATAGGGATGTTGTGAATAAGGATGTTGTGAATAAGGATGTTAGGAGTAGTGAATAAGGTTGTCAGGAGTAGTGAATAAGGATGTGAGGAGTAGTGAATAAGGATGTTGTGAATAAGGATGTAGTGAATAAGGATGTTAGGAGTAGTGAATAAGGATGTGGTGAATAAGGATGTAAGGAGTAGTGAATAAGGATGTAGTGAATAAGGATGTCAGGAGTAGTGAATAAAGATGTTGTGAATAAGGATGTTAGGAGAAGTGAATAAGGATGTAGTGAATAAGGATGTTAGGAGAAGTGGATAAGGATGTAGTGAATAAGGATTTTAGGAGAAGTGAATAAGGATGTAGTGAATAAGGATGTTAGGAGTAGTGAATAAGGATGTAGTGAATAAAGATGTTAGGAGAAGTGGATAAGGATGTAGTGAATAAGGATGTTAGGAGTAGTGTGAAGGATGTTAGGAGTAGTGGATAGGATGTAGTGAATAAGGATTTTAGGAGAAGTGAATAAGGATGTAGTGAATAAGGATGTTAGGAGTAGTGAATAAGGATGTAGTGAATAAGGATGTTAGGAGAAGTGGATGAAGATGTTAGGAGTAGTGAATAAGGATGTAGTGAATAAGGATTTTAGGAGAAGTGAATAAGGATGTAGTGAATAAGGATGTTAGGAGTAGTAAATAAGGATGTAGTGAATAAGGATGTTAGGAGAAGTGATAAAGATGTTAGGAGTAGTGATAAGGATGTTAGGAGTATAAGGATAAGTGAATAAGGATGTTGGGAGTAGTGGATAAGGATGTAGTGAATAAGGATGTTAGGAGTAGTGGATAAACATGTTAGGAGTAGTGAATAAGGATGTTAGGAGTAGTGAATAAGGATGTTAGGAGTAGTGGATAAGGATGTAGTGAATAAAGATGTTAGGAGAAGTGGATAGGATGTTAGGAGTAGTGAATAAAGATGTTAGGAGTAGTGAATAAAGATGTTAGGAGTAGTGGATAAGGATGTTTGGAGTAGTGGATAAGGATGTTTGGAGTAGTGGATAAGGATGTTAGGAGTAGTGGATAAGGATGTTAGGAGTAGAATAAGGATGTAGTGAATAAGTGGATAAGGATGTTAGGAGTAGTGAATAAAGATGTTAGGAGTAGTGGATAAGGATGTTAGGAGTAGTGAATAAGGATGTTAGGAGTAGTGAATAAGGATGTTAGGAGTAGTGGATAAGGATGTAAGAGTAGTGAATAAGGATGTTGTGAATAAGGATGTTAGGAGTAGTGAATAAGGATGTTAGGAGTAGTGGATAAGGATGTAGGAGTAGTGAATAAGGATGTAGTGAATAAGGATGTTAGGAGTAGTGAATAAGGATGTTAGGAGTAGTGATAAGGATGTTAGGAGTAGTGGATAAGGATGTAGTGAATAAGGATGTAGTGAATAAGGATGTTAGGAGTAGTGGATAAGGATGTTAGGAGTAGTGAATAAAGATGTTAGGAGTAGTGGATAAGGATGTTAGGAGTAGTGAATAAGGATGTTAGGAGTAGTGGATAAGGATGTAAGGAGTAGTGAATAAGGATGTTGTGAATAAGGATGTTAGGAGTAGTGAATAAGGATGTTAGGAGTAGTGGATAAGATGTAGGAGTAGTGAATAAGGATGTAGTGAATAAGGATGTTAGGAGTAGTGAATAAGGATGTTAGGAGTAGTGGATAAGGATGTTAGGAGTAGTGGATAAGGATGTAGTGAATAAGGATGTAGTGAATAAGGATGTTAGGAGTAGTGGATAAGGATGTTAGGAGTAGTGAATAAAGATGTTAGGAGTAGTGGATAAGGATGTTAGGAGTAGTGAATAAGGATGTTAGGAGTAGTGGATAAGGATGTAGTGAATAAAGATGTTAGGAGAAGTGGATAAGGATGTAGTGAATAAGGATGTTAGGAGTAGTGAATAAAGATGTTAGGAGTAGTGAATAAAGATGTTAGGAGTAGTGAATAAAGATGTTAGGAGTAGTGGATAAGGATGTTTGGAGTAGTGGATAAGGATGTTAGGAGTAGTGGATAAGGATGTTAGGAGTAGTGGATAAGGATGTAGTGAATAAGGATGTTAGGAGTAGTGAATAAAGATTGTTAGGAGTAGTGAATAAGGATGTAGTGAATAAGGATGTAGTGAATAAGAATGTTAGAGTAGTGAATAAGGATGTTAGAGAAGGATGTAGTGAATAAGGATGTTGTGAATAAGGATGTAGTGAATAAGAATGTTAGGAGTAGTGAATAAGGATGTAGTGAATAAGGATGTTAGGAGTAGTGAATAAGGATGTAAGGAGTAGTGAATAAGGATGTTGTGAATAAGGATGTAGTGAATAAGAATGTTAGGAGTAGTGAATAAGGATGTAGTGAATAAGGATGTTAGGAGTAGTGAATAAGGTTGTTAGGAGTAGTGAATAAGGATGTAGTGAATAAGGATGTAGTGAATAAGAATGTTAGGAGTAGTGAATAAGGATGTAAGGAGTAGTGAATAAGGATGTTGTGAATAAGGATGTTAGGAGTAGTGAATAGGGATTTAAGGAGTAGTGAATAAGGATGTTGTGAATAAGAATGTTAGGAGTAGTGAATAAGGATGTTAGGAGTAGTGAATAAGGATGTAAGGAGTAGTGAATAAGGATGTTGTGAATAAGGATGTAGTGAATAAGAATGTTAGGAGTAGTGAATAAGGATGTAGTGAATAAGGATGTTAGGAGTAGTGAATAAGGTTGTTAGGAGTAGTGAATAAGGATGTAGTGAATAAGGATGTAGTGAATAAGAATGTTAGGAGTAGTGAATAAGGATGTAAGGAGTAGTGAATAAGGATGTTGTGAATAAGGATGTTAGGAGTAGTGAATAGGGATGTTAGGAGTAGTGAATAAGAATGTAGTGAATAGGGATGTAGTGAATAAGGTTGTTAGGAGTAGTGAATAAGGATGTAAGGAGTAGTGAATAAGGATGTTGTGAATAAGGATGTAGTGAATAAGAATGTTAGGAGTAGTGAATAAGGATGTAGTGAATAAGGATGTTAGGAGTAGTGAATAAGGTTGTTAGGAGTAGTGAATAAGGATGTAGTGAATAAGGATGTAGTGAATAAGAATGTTAGGAGTAGTGAATAAGGATGTAAGGAGTAGTGAATAAGGATGTTGTGAATAAGGATGTAAGGAGTAGTGAATAGGGATGTTAGGAGTAGTGAATAAGGATGTAAGGAGTAGTGTATAAGGATGTTAGGAGAAGTGGATAAGGATGTTAGGAGTAGTGAATAAGGATGTTAGGAGTAGTGAATAAGGATGTAAGGAGTAGTGTATAAGGATGTTAGGAGAAGTGGATAAGGATGTTAGAGGTAGTGAATAAGGATGTTAGGAGTAGTGACTAAGGATGTTAGGAGTAGTGAATAAGGATGTTAGGAGTAGTGAATAGGGATGTTAGGAGTAGTGTATAAGGATGTTAGGGGTAGTGGATAAGGATGTAAGGAGTAGTGAATAAGGATGTTGTGAATAAGGATGTAGTGAATAAGGTTGTTAGGAGTAGTGAATAAGGATGTAAGGAGTAGTGAATAAGGATGTAGTGAATAAGAATGTTAGGAGTAGTGAATAAGGATGTAAGGAGTAGTGAATAAGGATGTTGTGAATAAGGATGTTAGGAGTAGTGAATAAGGATGTAAGGAGTAGTGAATAAGGATGTTGTGAATAAGGATGTTAGGAGTAGTGAATAGGGATGTTAGGAGTAGTGAATAAGGATGTTGTGAATAAGGATGTTGTGAATAAGGATGTTAGGAGTAGTGAATAAGGTTGTCAGGAGTAGTGAATAAGGATGTGAGGAGTAGTGAATAAGGATGTTGTGAATAAGGATGTAGTGAATAAGGATGTTAGGAGTAGTGAATAA
Organism: Oncorhynchus keta; assembly: GCF_023373465.1. Taxonomy (NCBI): domain Eukaryota; kingdom Metazoa; phylum Chordata; class Actinopteri; order Salmoniformes; family Salmonidae; genus Oncorhynchus; species Oncorhynchus keta. The sequence goes on from NC_068428.1 coordinate 43,317,800, forward strand.
GGATGTAGTGAATAAGGATGTAAGGAGTAGTGAATAAGGATGTAGTGAATAAGGATGTCAGGAGTAGTGAATAAAGATGTTGTGAATAAGGATGTTAGGAGAAGTGAATAAGGATGTAGTGAATAAGGATGTTAGGAGAAGTGGATAAGGATGTAGTGAATAAGGATTTTAGGAGAAGTGAATAAGGATGTAGTGAATAAGGATGTTAGGAGTAGTGAATAAGGATGTAGTGAATAAAGATGTTAGGAGAAGTGGATAAGGATGTAGTGAATAGGGATGTTAGGAGTAGTGTATAAGGATGTTAGGAGTAGTGGATAAGGATGTAGTGAATAAGGATTTTAGGAGAAGTGAATAAGGATGTAGTGAATAAGGATGTTAGGAGTAGTGAATAAGGATGTAGTGAATAAGGATGTTAGGAGAAGTGGATGAAGATGTTAGGAGTAGTGAATAAGGATGTAGTGAATAAGGATTTTAGGAGAAGTGAATAAGGATGTAGTGAATAAGGATGTTAGGAGTAGTAAATAAGGATGTAGTGAATAAGGATGTTAGGAGAAGTGGATAAAGATGTTAGGAGTAGTGGATAAGGATGTTTGGAGTAGTGGATAAGGATGTTAGGAGTAGTGGATAAGGATGTTGGGAGTAGTGGATAAGGATGTAGTGAATAAGGATGTTAGGAGTAGTGGATAAACATGTTAGGAGTAGTGAATAAGGATGTTAGGAGTAGTGAATAAGGATGTTAGGAGTAGTGGATAAGGATGTAGTGAATAAAGATGTTAGGAGAAGTGGATAGGGATGTTAGGAGTAGTGAATAAAGATGTTAGGAGTAGTGAATAAAGATGTTAGGAGTAGTGGATAAGGATGTTTGGAGTAGTGGATAAGGATGTTAGGAGTAGTGGATAAGGATGTTAGGAGTAGTGGATAAGGATGTAGTGAATAAGGATGTTAGGATAAGTGGATAAGGATGTTAGGAGTAGTGAATAAAGATGTTAGGAGTAGTGGATAAGGATGTTAGGAGTAGTGAATAAGGATGTTAGGAGTAGTGAATAAGGATGTTAGGAGTAGTGGATAAGGATGTAAGGAGTAGTGAATAAGGATGTTGTGAATAAGGATGTTAGGAGTAGTGAATAAGGATGTTAGGAGTAGTGGATAAGGATGTAAGGAGTAGTGAATAAGGATGTAGTGAATAAGGATGTTAGGAGTAGTGAATAAGGATGTTAGGAGTAGTGGATAAGGATGTTAGGAGTAGTGGATAAGGATGTAGTGAATAAGGATGTAGTGAATAAGGATGTTAGGAGTAGTGGATAAGGATGTTAGGAGTAGTGAATAAAGATGTTAGGAGTAGTGGATAAGGATGTTAGGAGTAGTGAATAAGGATGTTAGGAGTAGTGGATAAGGATGTAGTGAATAAAGATGTTAGGAGAAGTGGATAAGGATGTAGTGAATAAGGATGTTAGGAGTAGTGAATAAAGATGTTAGGAGTAGTGAATAAAGATGTTAGGAGTAGTGAATAAAGATGTTAGGAGTAGTGGATAAGGATGTTTGGAGTAGTGGATAAGGATGTTAGGAGTAGTGGATAAGGATGTTAGGAGTAGTGGATAAGGATGTAGTGAATAAGGATGTTAGGAGTAGTGGATAAGGATGTTAGGAGTAGTGAATAAGGATGTTAGGAGTAGTGAATAAGGATGTTAGGAGTAGTGGATAAGGATGTAAGGAGTAGTGAATAAGGATGTTGTGAATAAGGATGTAGTGAATAAGAATGTTAGGAGTAGTGAATAAGGATGTAAGGAGTAGTGAATAAAGATGTTGTGAATAAGGATGTTAGGAGAAGTGAATAAGGATGTAGTGAAGAAGGATGTTAGGAGTAGTGGATAAGGATGTAGTGAGTAAGGATGTTAGGAGTAGCGAATAAGGATGTTAGGAGTAGTGAATAAAGATGTTAGGAGTAGTGACTAAGGATGTAGTGAATAAGGATGTTAGGAGTAGTGAATAAAGATGTTGTGAATAAGGATGTTAGGAGTAGTGAATAAGGATGTTAGGAGTAGTGGATAAGGATGTTAGGAGTAGTGGATAAGGATGTAGTGAATAAAGATGTTAGGAGAAGTGGATAAGGATGTTAGGAGTAGTGAATAAAGATGTTAGGAGTAGTGAATAAAGATGTTAGGAGTAGTGGATAAGGATGTTAGGAGTAGTGGATAAGGATGTTAGGAGTAGTGGATAAGGATGTTAGGAGTAGTGGATAAGGATGTAGTGAATAAGGATGTTAGGAGTAGTGGATAAGGATGTTAGGAGTAGTGAATAAGGATGTTAGGAGTAGTGAATAAGGATGTTAGGAGTAGTGAATAAGGATGTTGTGAATAAGGATGTAGTGAATAAGAATGTTAGGAGTAGTGAATAAGGATGTAAGGAGTAGTGAATAAAGATGTTGTGAATAAGGATGTTAGGAGAAGTGAATAAGGATGTAGTGAAGAAGGATGTTAGGAGAAGTGAATAAGGATGTAGTGAATAAGGATGTTAGGAGTAGTGGATAAGGATGTAGTGAATAAGGATGTTAGGAGTAGCGAATAAGGATGTTAGGAGTAGTGAATAAAGATGTTAGGAGTAGTGAATAAGGATGTAGTGAATAAGGATGTTAGGAGTAGTGAATAAAGATGTTGTGAATAAGGATGTTAGGAGAAGTGAATAAGGATGTAGTGAAGAAGGATGTTAGGAGAAGTGAATAAGGATGTAGTGAATAAGGATGTTAGGAGTAGTGGATAAGGATGTAGTGAGTAAGGATGTTAGGAGTAGCGAATAAGGATGTTAGGAGTAGTGAATAAAGATGTTAGGAGTAGTGACTAAGGATGTAGTGAATAAGGATGTTAGGAGTAGTGAATAAAGATGTTGTGAATAAGGATGTTAGGAGTAGTGAATAAGGATGTTAGGAGTAGTGGATAAGGATGTTAGGAGTAGTGGATAAGGATGTAGTGAATAAAGATGTTAGGAGTAGTGAATAAAGATGTTAGGAGTAGTGGATAAGGATGTTTGGAGTAGTGGATAAGGATGTTAGGAGTAGTGGATAAGGATGTAGTGAATAAGGATGTTAGGAGTAGTGGATAAGGATGTTAGGAGTAGTGGATAAGGATGTTAGGAGTAGTGAATAAGGATGTTAGGAGTAGTGAATAAGGATGTTAGGAGTAGTGGATAAGGATGTAAGGAGTAGTGAATAAGGATGTTGTGAATAAGGATGTAGTGAATAAGAATGTTAGGAGTAGTGAATAAGGATGTAAGGAGTAGTGAATAAAGATGTTGTGAATAAGGATGTTAGGAGAAGTGAATAAGGATGTAGTGAAGAAGGATGTTAGGAGAAGTGAATAAGGATGTAGTGAATAAGGATGTTAGGAGTAGTGGATAAGGATGTAGTGAATAAGGATGTTAGGAGTAGTGAATAAAGATGTTGTGAATAAGGATGTTAGGAGTAGTGAATAAGGATGTTAGGAGTAGTGGATAAGGATGTTAGGAGTAGTGGATAAGGATGTAGTGAATAAAGATGTTAGGAGTAGTGAATAAAGATGTTAGGAGTAGTGGATAAGGATGTTTGGAGTAGTGGATAAGGATGTTAGGAGTAGTGGATAAGGATGTTAGGAGTAGTGGATAAGGATGTAAGGAGTAGTGAATAAGGATGTTGTGAATAAGGATGTTAGGAGTAGTGAATAGGGATGTTAGGAGTAGTGAATAAGGATGTAGTGAATAAGGATGTTAGGAGTAGTGGATAAGGATGTAAGGAGTAGTGAATAAGGATGTTGTGAATAAGGATGTAGTGAATAAGAATGTTAGGAGTAGTGAATAAGGATGTAAGGAGTAGTGAATAAAGATGTTGTGAATAAGGATGTTAGGAGAAGTGAATAAGGATGTAGTGAAGAAGGATGTTAGGAGAAGTGAATAAGGATGTAGTGAATAAGGATGTTAGGAGTAGTGGATAAGGATGTAGTGAATAAGGATGTTAGGAGTAGTGAATAAAGATGTTGTGAATAAGGATGTTAGGAGAAGTGGATAAGGATGTTAGGAGTAGTGAATAAAGATGTTAGGAGTAGTGGATAAGGATGTTTGGAGTAGTGAATAAAGATGTTAGGAGTAGTGGATAAGGATGTTAGGAGTAGTGGATAAGGATGTTTGGAGTAGTGGATAAGGATGTTTGGAGTAGTGGATAAGGATGTTAGGAGTAGTGAATAAAGATGTTAGGAGTAGTGAATAAAGATGTTAGGAGTAGTGGATAAGGATGTTTGGAGTAGTGGATAAGGATGTTAGGAGTAGTGGATAAGGATGTTTGGAGTAGTGGATAAGGATGTTAGGAGTAGTGGATAAGGATGTTAGGAGTAGTGGATAAGGATGTAGTGAATAAGGATGTTAGGAGTAGTGGATAAGGATGTTAGGAGTAGTGAATAAGGATGTTAGGAGTAGTGAATAGGGATGTTAGGAGTAGTGAATAAAGATGTTAGGAGTAGTGGATAAGGATGTTTGGAGTAGTGGATAAGGATGTTAGGAGTAGTGGATAAGGATGTTAGGAGTAGTGGATAAGGATGTTAGGAGTAGTGAATAGGGATGTTAGGAGTAGTGAATAAAGATGTTAGGAGTAGTGGATAAGGATGTTTGGAGTAGTGGATAAGGATGTTAGGAGTAGTGGATAAGGATGTTAGGAGTAGTGGATAAGGATGTAGTGAATAAGGATGTTAGGAGTAGTGGATAAGGATGTTAGGAGTAGTGAATAAGGATGTTAGGAGTAGTGAATAAGGATGTTAGGAGTAGTGGATAAGGATGTAAGGAGTAGTGAATAAGGATGTTGTGAATAAGGATGTAGTGAATAAGAATGTTAGGAGTAGTGAATAAGGATGTAAGGAGTAGTGAATAAAGATGTTGTGAATAAGGATGTTAGGAGAAGTGAATAAGGATGTAGTGGAGAAGGATGTTAGGAGAAGTGAATAAGGATGTAGTGAATAAGGATGTTAGGAGTAGTGGATAAGGATGTAGTGAATAAGGATGTTAGGAGTAGCGAATAAGGATGTTAGGAGTAGTGAATAAAGATGTTAGGAGTAGTGACTAAGGATGTAGTGAATAAGGATGTTAGGAGTAGTGAATAAAGATGTTGTGAATAAGGATGTTAGGAGTAGTGAATAAGGATGTTAGGAGTAGTGGATAAGGATGTTAGGAGTAGTGGATAAGGATGTAGTGAATAAGGATGTTAGGAGTAGTGAATAGGGATGTTAGGAGAAGTGGATAAGGATGTTTGGAGTAGTGGATAAGGATGTAGTGAATAAGGATGTTAGGAGAAGTGGATAAGGATGTTAGGAGTAGTGAATAAAGATGTTAGGAGTAGTGAATAAGGATGTTAGGAGTAGTGGATAAGGTTGTTAGGAGTAGTGGATAATGATATTAGGAGTAGTGAATAATGATGTTAGGAGTAGTGAATAAGGATGTTAGAAGAAATGAATAAGGATGTTAGGAGTAGTGAATAAAGATGTTAGGAGTAGTGAATAAAGATGTTAGGAGTAGTGAATAAGGATGTAGTGAATAAGGATGTTAGGAGTAGTGAATAAGGATGTTAGGAGTAGTGAATAAAGATGTTAGGAGTAGTGAATAAGGATGTAGTGAATAAGGATGTTGGGAGTAGTGAATAAGGATGTAGTGAATAAGGATGTAGTGAATAAAGATGTTAGGAGTAGTGAATAAGGATGTAGTGAATAATGATGTTAGGAGTAGTGAATAAGGATGTAGTGAATAAGGATGTTAGGAGTAGTGAATAAAGATGTTAGGAGTAGTGGATAAGGATGTAGTGAATAAGGATGTTAGGAGTAGTGAATAAGGATGTAGTGAATAAGGATGTTAGGAGTAGTGGATAAGGATGTAGTGGATAAGGATGTTAGGAGTAGTGAATAAGGATGTTAGGAGTAGTCGATAAGGATGTAGTGAATAAGGATGTTAGGAGTAGTGGATAAGGATGTAGTGAATAAGGATGTTAGGAGTAGTGGATAAGGATGTAGTGAATAAGGATGTTAGGAGTAGTGGATAAAGATGTAGTGAATAAGGATGTTAGGAGTAGCGAATAAGGATGTTAGGAGTAGTGAATAAAGATGTTAGGAGTAGTGAATAAGGATGGTAGGAGTAGTGAATAAGGATGTTAGGAGTAGTGAATAAGGATGTAGTGAATAAGGATGTTAGGAGAAGTGGATGAGGACAAGAGGAGAAATGGATAAAGATGTCCCTCTCTCCGCTCTTTCTCCCCCCCTTAATCTCCAGCCTCTCTCTCCCCCTCTTCCTCTCTTAATTTTCTCCCCCCCTCAATTTCTCATCTATTTGGTGTAAAACGAGACACCTAATTATCCATGCAGTTAATTTTTATTCAAATCAGAAACAAGCAATTAACAGCCTCCTCCCTCCACTGCAGCGACAGACTGAAACACACCAGCCCCTCCCTCCACTGCAGCAACAGACTGAAACACACCAGCCCCTCCCTCCACTGCAGCAACAGACTGAAACACACCAGCCCCTCCCTCCACTGCAGCGACAGACTGAAACACACCAGCCCCTCCCTCCACTGCAGCAACAGACTGAAACACACCAGCCCCTCCCTCCACTGCAGCGACAGACTGAAACACACCAGCCCCTCCCTCCACTGCAGCAACAGACTGAAACACACCAGCCCCTCCACTGCAACGACAAACTGAAACACACCAGCCCCTCCACTGCAGCGACAGACTGAAACACACCAGCCCCTCCCTCCACTGCAGCGACAGACTGAAACACACCAGCTCCTCCACTGCAACGACAGACTGAAACACACCAGCCCCTCCCTCCACTGCAGCGACAGACTGAAACACACCAGTCCCTCCACTGCAGCGACAGACTGAAACACACCAGCCCCTCCCTCCACTGCAGCGACAGACTGAAACACACCAGCCCCTCCACTGCAACGACAGACTGAAACACACCAGCCCCTCCACTGCAGCGACAGACTGAAACACACCAGACCCTCCACTGCAGTAACAGACTGAAACACACCAGCCCCTCCCTCCACTGCAGCGACAGACTGAAACACACCAGCCCCTCCACTGCAACGACAGACTGAAACACACCAGCCCCTCCCTCCACTGCAGCGACAGACTGAAACACACCAGCCCCTCCCTCCACTGCAGCGACAGACTGAAACACACCAACCCCTCCACTGCAACGACAGACTGAAACACACCAGCCCCTCCACTGCAACGACAGACTGAAACACACCAGCCCCTCCCTCCACTGCAACGACAGACTAAAACATGCCAGCCCCCTCCCACCACTGCAGCGACAGACTGAAACACACCAGCCCCTCCCTCCACTGCAACGACAGACTGAAACACGCCAGCCCCCTCCCTCCAGTGCAGCGACAGACTGAAACACACCAGCTTCCTCCCTCCACTGCAGCGACAGACTGAAACACACCAGCCCCTCCCTCCACTGCAGCGACAGACTGAAACACACCAGCCCCTCCACTGCAGCGACAGACTGAAACACACCAGCCCCTCCACTGCAAAGAAAGACTGAAACACACCAGCCTCTCCACTGCAATGACAGACTGAAACACACCAGCCCCTGCACTGCAGCGACAGACTGAAACACACCAGCCCCTCCCTCCACTGCAGCGACAGACTGAAACACACCAGCCCCTCCACTGCAATGACAGACTGAAACACACCAGCCCCTCCCTCCACTGCAGCGACAGACTGAAACACACCAGCCCCTCCACTGCAGCGACAGACTGAAACACACCAGCCCCTCCCTCCACTGCAACGACAGACTGAAACACACCAGCCCCTCCACTGCAACGACAGACTGAAACACACCAGCCCCTCCACTGCAACGACAGACTGAAACACACCAGCCCCTCCCACCACTGCAACGACAGACTGAAACACACCAGCCCCTCCACTGCAGCGACAGACTGAAACACACCAGCCCCTCCCTCCACTGCAACGACAGACTGAAACACACCAGCCCCTCCACTGCAACGACAGACTGAAACACACCAGCCCCTCCACTGCAACGACAGACTGAAACACGCCAGCCCCCTCCCTCCACTGCAGCGACAGACTGAAACACACCAGCTTCCTCCCTCCACTGCAGCGACAGACTGAAACACACCAGCCCCTCCCTCCACTGCAGCAACAGACTGAAACACACCAGCCCCTCCCTCCACTGCAGCGACAGACTGAAACACACCTGCCCCTCCACTGCAACGACAGACTGAAACACACCAGCCCCCTCCCACCACTGCAACGACAGACTGAAACACGCCAGCCCCCTCCCTCCACTGCAGCGGCAGACTGAAACACACCAGCTTCCTCCCTCCACTGCAGCGACAGACTGAAACACACCAGCCCCTCCCTCCACTGCAGCAACAGACTGAAACACACCAGCCCCTCCACTGCAGCGACAGACTGAAACACACCAGCCCCTCCACTGCAACGACAGACTGAAACACACCAGCCCCTCCACTGCAGCGACAGACTGAAACACACCAGCCCCTCCACTGCAGCGACAGACTGAAACACACCAGCCCCTCCACTGCAGCGACAGACTGAAACACACCAGCCCCTCCACTGCAGCGACAGACTGAAACACACCAGCCCCTCCACTGCAGCGACAGACTGAAACACACCAGCCCCTCCCTCCACTGCAGCGACAGACTGAAACACACCAGCCCCTCCACTGCAACGACAGACTGAAACACACCAGCCCCTCCCTCCACTGCAGCGACAGACTGAAACACACCAGCCCCTCCACTGCAGCAACAGACTGAAACACACCAGCCCCTCCCTCCACTGCAGCGACAGACTGAAACACACCAGCCCCCTCCACTGCAGCGACAGACTGAAACACACCAGCCCCTCCACTGCAGCGACAGACTGAAACACACCAGCCCCTCCACTGCAAAGAAAGACTGAAACACACCAGCCTCCCACCACTGCAATGACAGACTGAAACACACCAGCCCCTGCACTGCAGCGACAGACTGAAACACACCAGCCTCTCCCTCCACTGCAGCGACAGACTGAAACACACCAGCCCCCTCCACTGCAATGACAGACTGAAACACACCAGCCCCTCCCTCCACTGCAGCGACAGACTGAAACACACCAGCCCCTCCACTGCAGCGACAGACTGAAACACACCAGCCCCTCCCTCCACTGCAGCGACAGACTGAAACACACCAGCCCCTCCACTGCAACGACAGACTGAAACACACCAGCCCCTCCACTGCAACGACAGACTGAAACACACCAGCCCCTCCCTCCACTGCAACGACAGACTGAAACACACCAGCCCCTCCCTCCACTGCAGCGACAGACTGAAACACACCAGCCCCTCCTCCACTGCAACGACAGACTGAAACACACCAGCCCCTCCACTGCAACGACAGACTGAAACACACCAGCCCATCCCTCCACTGCAACGACAGACTGAAACAAGCCAGCCCCCTCCCTCCACTGCAGCGACAGACTGAAACACACCAGCTTCCTCCCTCCACTGCAGCGACAGACTGAAACACACCAGCCCCTCCCTCCACTGCAGCAACAGACTGAAACACACCAGCCCCTCCCTCCACTGCAGCGACAGACTGAAACACACCTGCCCCTCCACTGCAACGACAGACTGAAACACACCAGCCCCCTCCCACCACTGCAACGACAGACTGAAACACGCCAGCCCCTCCACTGCAGCGACAGACTGAAACACACCAGCTTCCTCCCTCCACTGCAGCAACAGACTGAAACACACCAGCCCCTCCCTCCACTGCAGCGACAGACTGAAACACACCTGCCCCTCCACTGCAACGATAGACTGAAACACACCAGCCCCTCCACTGCAATGACAGACTGAAACACACCAGCCCCTCCACTGCAGCGACAGACTGAAACACACCAGCCCCTCCACTGCAGCGACAGACTGAAACACACCAGCCCCTCCACTGCAGCGACAGACTGAAACACACCAGCCCCTCCACTGCAGCGACAGACTGAAACACACCAGCCCCTCCACTGCAGCGACAGACTGAAACACACCAGCCCCTCCCTCCACTGCAGCGACAGACTGAAACACACCAGCCCCTCCACTGCAACGACAGACTGAAACACACCAGCCCCTCCCTCCACTGCAGCGACAGACTGAAACACACCAGCCCCTCCACTGCAGCGACAGACTGAAACACACCAGCTTCCTCCTTCCACTGCAATGACAGACTGAAACACACCAGCTTCCTCCCTCCACTGCAGCGACAGACTGAAACACACCAGCCCCTCCCTCCACTGCAGCGACAGACTGAAACACACCAGCTTCCTCCCTCCACTGCAACGACAGACTGAAACACACCAGCCCCTCCCTCCACTGCAGCAACAGACTCATAAACAAAGTAGAATAGTGTAACAGTATAACTTTAGTCCGTCCCCTCGCCCATACCTGGGCTCGAACCAGGGACCCTCTGCACACATCAACTACTGACACCCACGAAGCATCGTTACCCAATTCTCCACAATAGCTGTGGCCCTTGCAGAGCAAGGGGAACCACTACTTCAAGGTCTCAGAGCAAGTGACGTTACCGATTGAAACGCTATTAGCGCGCACCACCGCTAACTAGCTAGCCAATTCACATCCATTACAATAGCATCTGTAATACAGTATTATAAAGTACTGACACACACATACAGTAATGACTCACAGTATTATACAGTACTCGCACACACATACTGTCACGCTCGTCGTACGAACTGGAAATATAATCAGACCAACGTGCAGCATGATTTGGGTTTTAAATAAGGAAACTCACAAAAAAAACAAAAAACAGCAAACGAAACGTGAAGTCCAAGCAGTGCTCACAGGCAACTACAACAGAACAAGACCCTACAAAACCAGTGGGGAAATGGCTGCCTAAATATGATCCCAAATCAGAAACAACAATAAACAGCTGCCTCTGATTGGGAACCATACCAGGCCAACATAGAAATAAATGCACTGGATATCATCTCCGGATGCTCTGGTCACTATCTCCGGATGCTCTGGAATAGAGAATAAAAAGGCTCTCTATGGTCAGGGTGTGACAGTACACTGGGAACTATCTCCGGATGCTCTGGACTGGGAACTATCTCCGGATGCTCTGGACTGGGAACTATCTCCGGATGCTCTGGACTGGGAACTATCTCCGGATGCTCTGGACTGGGAACTATCTCCGGATGCTCTGGACTGGGAACTATCTCCGGATGCTCTGGACTGGGAACTATCTCCGGATGCTCTGGACTGGGAACTATCTCCGGATGCTCTGGACTGGGAACTATCTCCGGATGCTCTGGACTGGGGATCTTCAAAGGAAGCCTGGTGCATACTGGAGGACTGATGCGTGGGGCAGGTACAGATGGTACCGGACTGGTGACATGCACTTCAAGGCGAGTACGGGGAGGCGGCACAGGACGTACTAGGCTGTGGATGCGCACTGGAGACCTAGTGCGTAGAGCTGGCACAGATGGTGCCGGAACGATGACACACTTCGAGATGGAGGGAGGATGTGTGGATGGATGGAGGGAGGGAGGGTGGATGGATTTAGGGAGGGAGGGTGGATGGATGGAGGGTGGGAGGGAGGGTGGATGGAGTGCAGACGGAGGGACGGCAGATAGAGGGAGGGCGGATGGGTGAATGGATGGAGGGTGGATAGATGGAGGGAGGGAGGGAGGGAGGGAGGGAGGGAGGGAGGGAGGGAGGGAGGGAGGGAGGGAGGGTGGGTGGGTGCATGGGCACTACTAACTATCCTATTCCCTCATGCTCTATTGTTCTTTCCTGTGATATTGACTAAGATTCTGGATGATGTTTTATGGAGATTTCAAGCTATTTAGGAACACTAGGCTTCCACCCCAGCCAAAGGTACAACACGATACCACAAGCAATAGGATAATTGATTAATTGTCTAAATCAATGTGTGTGTGACCGAGCCGAGAGCTCACCTTTCCACACAGCCAGAGAGTTGAGTTCACCTTTCTACACAGCCAGCCCAGCACTCTTCATCATTGTGGGGTGAGGAGCATCACTACCCCCTAGTGGACAAATAATGCACATACAGTACCTCTTTGTCTCTAGTAAAATGTTGGTTGATGAGTGGACTGCTGTAGTATTGTATTTAGAGATTGTAGTTTATGATGGTAGTTCTCATGTTTTATTTGTTTACTGAGAAGCTAATTGGTATCCATGAAAACAGCTTTACCGCTCAGTCTGAGAGACACAAACGTTTATGCACGCCACACACACACACACACACACACACACACACACACACACACACACACACACACACACACACACACACAACTCTCTCTGTTATATGCTAATGCAGGAAGGCTCCAACTCCCACAGCCCCCAGCCAAACCAGATAAACAAAGTGCTGTTTAGCACCTCAGACAGACTCTATAATCTGGGGGGGGAGAACAGTGTGATTAGAAATGATTAGATTGGGGTACACAAGATTGGCGGGGGGGACTCCACATTTATGGTGACCAGAAAAGGTTACAGAAGATGGTGAAATTACCTAGCCTATCAGAGGCCAAGTTGGAGCCATTACCTATATGTCCTATACTGAAGTTTTGGAAAAGGAGTTTCTCCTGACCACATGACCATATAAGGAAAACCATCTGTTCAAGTTGGTCAGTACATGAAGTGTGTCGGCAGTGTGGTTTACTAGGTGTTGCAAGGTCAAGCAAAAAGAGAGTCCACCACTCCTCGATAGTCTCCTCCCAGCGAGGAAGTTCAAGTGTGTCCAGCTCTCTATCACAGGAAGACTTTGGTATTTGATTAGGATCCCCCATTAGCTGTTGCAAAAAAAAACAGCAGCTACTCTTCCTGGAGTCAACATGAAACATGATATAATACAGAACATTAATAGACAAGAACAGGACAGAACTACATCAAAACAATGTTTTAAATGCACACGCAGCCTACATACCAATACATACACACACTATCTACAATGGCAAGAAAAAAGTATGTGAACCTGTTTGATATTACATGGATTTCTGCATATATTTCATCATAAAATTTGATCTGATCTTCATCTAAGTCACAATAATAGACTAACAGTCTGCTTAAACTATTAACAGACCATATTGTCCATATTGAATACATACATCATTTAAATATTCACAGTGTGGGTTGGGGGAAAGTATGTGAACCCCTAGCTAGGCTAATGACTTCTCCAAAACCTAAATGGAGTCAGTAGTCAGCTAACCTTTAGTCCAATCAATGAGATGAGATCGGAGATGTTGATTAGAGCTGCCCTGCCCTATAAAAAACACTCACAAAATTTGAGCTTGCTATTCACAAGAAGCATTGCCTGATGTGAACCATGCCTCGGACAAAAGAGGTCTCAGAAGAACTAAAAGTAAGAATTGTTGACTTGCATAAAGCTGGAAAGGGTTACAAAAGTATCTCTAAAAGCCTTGGATGTTCATCAGTCCACGGAAAGACAAATTGTCTATAAATGGAGAAAGTTCAGCACAGTTGCTACTCCCTAGGAGTGGCTGTCCTGCAAAGATGGCTGCAAGACCACAGCACAGAAAGCTCAATGAGGTTAGGAAGAATCCTAGCGTGCTGCTAAAGACTTACAGAAATCTCTGGAACATGCTAACATCTCTGTTGACGAGTCTACGATACGTAAAACACTAAACAAGAATGTTCATGGGAGGACACCACGGAAAAAGCCACTGCTGTCCAAAAAAACATTGCTGCACGTCTGAAGTTTGCAAAAGAGCACCTGGATGTTCCACAGCGCTACTGGAACAATATCCTGTGGACAGATGAAACTACAGTTGTTTGGAAGGAACACACAGTAGTTTGTGTGGAGAAGAAAAAGGCACAGCACACCAATATTAAAACCCCATCCCAATGGTAAAGTTTGGTGGAGGGAGCATGATGTCCTGACTTAGAGCATCTGGACGGTTCGGACTTATATGTGTGAACAACTACAAATACGCAGGTGTCTGGCTAGACTGTAAACTCTCCTTCCAGACTCATTAAGCATCTCCAATCAAAAAATTAAATCCAGAATAGGCTTCCTATTTCACAACAAAGCATCCTTCACTCATGCTGCCAAACATACCCTCGTAAAACTGACTATCCTACCGATCCTTGACTTCGGCGATGTCATTTACAAAATAGCCTCCAACACTCTACTCAGAAAATTGGATGCAGTCTATCACAGTGCCTTTCGTTTTGTCACCAAAGCCTCAAATACTACCCACCACTGCAACCTGTACGCTCTTGCTGGCTGGCCCTCGCTTCATACTCGTCGCCAAACCCACTGGCTCCAGGTCATCTACAAGACCCTGCTAGGTAAAGCCCCGCATTATCTCAGCTCACTGGTCACTATAACAACACCCACCCGTAGCACGCGCTCCAGCAGGTATATCTCACTGGTCACTATAACAACACCCACCCGTAGCACGCGCTCCAGCAGGTATATCTCACTGGTCACTATAACAAGCAGGTATATTCACTGGTCACCCACCCTCCAGCAGGTATATCTCACTGGTCACTATAACAACACCCACCCATAGCACGCTCCAGCAGGTATATTTCACTGGTCACTATAACAACACCCACCCATAACAACGCACGCGCCAGCAGGTATATCTCACTGGTCACTATAACAAAATCCACCAGTAGCACGCGCTCCAGCAGGTATATCTCACTGGTCACCATAACAACACCCACCCGTAGCACGCGCTCCAGCAGGTATATCTCACTGGTCACCATAACAACACCCACCCGTAGCACGCGCTCCAGCAGGTATATTTCACTGGTCACTATAACAACACCCACCCGTAGCACGCGCTCCAGCAGGTATATCTCACTGGTCACTATAACAACATCCACCCGTAGCACGCGCTCCAGCAGGTATATCTCACTGGTCACTATAACAACATCCACCCGTAGCAGGCGCTCCAGCAGGTATATTTCACTGGTCACTATAACAACACTCACCCGTAGCACGCGCTCCAGCAGGTATATTTCACTGGTCACCATAACAACACCCACCCGTAGCACGCGCTCCAGCAGGTATATTTCACTGGTCACCATAACAACACTCACCCGTAGGACGCGCTCCAGCAGGTATATTTCACTGGTCACCATAACAACACCCACCAGCAGGTATATCTCACTGGTCACATAACAACACCCACCCGCGCTCCAGCAGGTATATCTCACTGGTCACTATAACAACATCCACCCGTAGCACGCGCTCCAGCAGGTATATCTCACTGGTCACTATAACAACACCCACCCGTAGCACGCGCTCCAGCAGGTATATTTCACTGGTCACCATAACAACACTCACCCGTAGGACGCGCTCCAGCAGGTATATTTCACTGGTCACCATAACAACACCCACCAGTAGCACGCGCTCCAGCAGGTATATCTCACTGGTCACTATAACAACATCCACCCGTAGCACGCGCTCCAGCAGGTATATCTCACTGGTCACTATAACAACACCCACCCGTAGCACGCGCTCCAGCAGGTATATCTCACTGGTCACTATAACAACACCCACCCGTAGTACGCGCTCCAGCAGGTATATCTCACTGGTCACTATAACAACATCCACCCGTAGCACGCGCTCCAGCAGGTATATCTCACTGGTCACTATAACAACACCCACCCGTAGCACGCGCTCCAGCAGGTATATCTCACTGGTCACCATAACAACACTCACCCGTAGCACGCGCTCCAGCAGGTATATCTCACTGGTCACCATAACAACACTCACCCGTAGCACGCGCTCCAGCAGGTATATCTCACTGGTCACCATAACAACATCCACCCATAGCACGCGCTCCAGCAGGTATATCTCACTGGTCACCATAACAACACCACCCGTCACCCCAGCAGGTATATTTCACTGGTCACTATAACAACACCACCCGTAGCTCCAGCAGGTATATTTCACTGGTCACTATAACAACATCCACCCATAGCACGCGCTCCAGCAGGTATATCTCACTGGTCACCATAACGCGCTCCAGCAGGTATATTTCACTCACCCAACACCCACCAGTAGCACGCGCTCCAGCAGGTATATTTCACTGGTCACTATAACAACACCCACCCGTAGCACGCGCTCCAGCAGGTATATCTCACTGGTCACCATAACAACATCCACCCATAGCACGCGCTCCAGCAGGTATATCTCACTGGTCACCATAACAACACTCACCCGTAGCACGTGCTCCAGCAGGTATATTTCACTGGTCAACATAACAACATCCACCCATACCGCGCGCTCCAGCAGGTATATCTCACTGGTCACCATAACAACACTCACCCGTAGCACGCGCTCCAGCAGGTATATTTCACTGGTCACTATAACAACACCCACCCGTAGCACGCGCTCCAGCAGGTATATCTCACTGGTTACTATAACAACATCCACCCATAGTACACGCTCCAGCAGGTATATCTCACTGGTCACCATAACAACACTCACCCGTAGCACGCGCTCCAGCAGGTATATCTCACTGGTCACCATAACAACACTCACCCGTAGCACGCGCTCCAGCAGGTATATTTCACTGGTCACTATAACAACACCCACCCGTAGCACGCGCTCCAGCAGGTATATCTCACTGGTTACTATAACAACATCCACCCGTAGCACGCGCTCCAGCAGGTATATCTCACTGGTTACTATAACAACACTCACCCGTAGCACGCGCTCCAGCAGGTATATCTCACTGGTCACTATAACAACACCCACCCATAGCACGCACTCCAGCAGGTATATCTCACTGGTCACTATAACAACATCCACACGTAGCACGCGCTCCAGCAGGTATATCTCACTGGTCACTATAACAACATCCACCCGTAGCACGCGCTCCAGCAGGTATATCTCACTGGTCACTATAACAACACCCACACGTAGCACGCGCTCCAGCAGGTATATCTCACTGGTCACTATAACAACACTCACCCGTAGCACGCGCTCCAGCAGGTATATCTCACGGGTCACTATAACAACACTCACCCATAGTACACGCTCCAGCAGGTATATTTCACTGGTCACTATAACAAAATCCACCAGTAGCACGCGCTCCAGCAGGTATATTTCACTGGTCACTATAACAAAATCCACCCGTAGCACGCGCTCCAGCAGGTATATTTCACTGGTCACTATAACAACACCCACCCGTAGTACGCGCTCCAGCAGGTATATCTCACTGGTCACTATAACAACACCCACAGGTAGCACGTGCTCCAGCAGGTATATCTCACGGGTCACCATAACAACATCCACCCGTAGCACGCGCTCCAGCAGGTATCTCTCACTGGTCACCATAACAACACCCACCCGTAGCAGGCGCTCCAGCAGGTATATTTCACTGGTCACCATAACAACACTCACCCGTAGCACGCGCTCCAGCAGGTATATTTCACTGGTCACTATAACAACACCCACCCATAGCACGCGCTCCAGCAGGTATATCTCACTGGTCACCATAACAACACCCACCCGTCCAGCACGGTCACTATAACATCCCACCCGCTCCAGCAAGTATATCTCACTGGTCACCATAACAACATCCACCCGTAGTACGCGCTCCAGCAGGTATATCTCACTGGTCACTATAACAACACCCACCCGTAGCACGCGCTCCAGCAGGTATATCTCACTGGTCACTATAACAACACCCACCCGTAGCACGCGCTCCAGCAGGTATATTTCACTGGTCACCATAACAACACTCACCCGTAGCACGCGCTCCAGCAGGTATATCTCACTGGTCACTATAACAACACTCACCCGTAGCATGCGCTCCAGCAGGTATATTTCACTGGTCACCATAACAACACCCACCCGTAGCACGCACTCCAGCAGGTATATCTCACTAGTCACTATAACAACATCCACCCGTAGCACGCGCTCCAGCAGGTATATCTCACTGGTCACCATAACAACACCCACCCGTAGCACGCACTCCAGCAGGTATATCTCACTAGTCACTATAACAACATCCACCCGTAGCATGCGCTCCAGCAAGTATATTTCACTGGTCACCATAACAACACCCACCCGTAGCACGCGCTCCAGCAGGTATATCTCACTGGTCACCACAACAACACCCACCCGTAGCACGCGCTCCAGCAGGTATATTTCACTGGTCACCATAACAACACCCACCCGTAGCACGCGCTCCAGCAGGTATATCTCACTGGTCACTATAACAACACCCACCCGTAGCACGCACTCCAGCAGGTATATCTCACTGGTCACCACAACAACACCCACCCGCGCTCCAGCAGGTATATTTCACTGGTCACTCCACCCACCCGCAGGTATATTTCACTGGTCACCATAACAACACCCACCCGTAGCACGCGCTCCAGCAGGTATATCTCACTGGTCACTATAACAACACCCACCCGTAGCACGCGCTCCAGCAGGTATATCTCACGGGTCACCCCCAAAGATAACACCTATTTTGCCATCTTTCCTTCCAGTTCTCTGCTGCTGATGACTGGAACTAATTGCAAAAATAAATTGGAGACATATCTCCCTTACTTAACGTTAAGCATCAGCTGTCAACACAGCCCGTCTGTAAATAGCCCATCCAACTACCTACCTCATCCCTATATTTGTTTTTGTCTTTCTACTCTTTTGCACACCAGTATTTGTACTTGCACATTATCACTCCAGTGTTAATTTGCTAAATTGTAATTACTTCGCCACTATGGCCTATTTATTGCCTTACTTCATTTTCACTGTATACATATTTTTCTATTGTGTTATTGTTATATTGACTGTACATTTGTTTATCCCATGTGTAACTCTGTGTTGTTGTTTGTGTCGCACTGCTTTGCTTTATCTTGGCCAGGTCACAGTTGTAAATGAGAACTTGTTCTCAACTGGCCTTCCTGGTTAAATAAAGGTGAAATAAATTTTTAAAAATACATTTTTTTTTTTTTATGTTTTGGGGCTGCTTTGCAGCGTCAAGGCCTGGACAGTTTGCTATCAGACAGAAAAGTGAATACCCAAGTTTATCAAGACATTTTGCAGGAGAATGTTAGGCCATCTGTCTGCCAATTGAAGCTCAAAAGGAAGTTGGGTGATGCAACAGGACAACGACTGTCTCAGCCTCCAGTATTTATGCTGCAGTAGTTTATGTGTCGGGGGGCTAGGGTCAGTTTGTTATATCTGGAGTACTTCTCCTGTCCTATTCGGTGTCCTGTGTGAATCTAAGTGTGCGTTCTCTAATTCTCTCCTCTCTTTCTTTCTCTCTCTCGGAGGACCTGAGCCCTAGGACCATGCCCCAGGACTACCTGACATGATGACTCCTTGCTGTCCCCAGTCCACCTGGCCATGCTGCTGCTCCAGTTTCAACTGGCCTGGGCCCTAGGACCATGTCCCAGGACTACCTGACATGATGACTCCTTGCTGTCCCCAGTCCACCTGGCCATGCTGCTGCTCCAGTTTCAACTGTTCTGCCTTACTATTATTCAACCATGCTGGTCATTTATGAACATTTGAACATCTTGGCCACGTTCTGTTATAATCTCCACCCGGCACAGCCAGAAGAGGACTGGCCACCCCACATAGCCTGGTTCCTCTCTAGGTTTCTTCTATAGGTTTTGGCCTTTCTAGGGAGTTTTTCCTAGCCACTGTGCTTCTACACCTGCATTGTTTGCTGTTTGGGGTTTTAGGCTGGGTTTCTGTACAGCACTTTGAGATATCAGCTGATGTACGAAGGGCTATATAAATACATTTGATTTGATTTGACCCAAAACACAGAAGTAAATCAACAACAAGAAAAATACTGGAGTGGACCAGAGTCTGACCGTTTGAGATGCTGTGGCATGACCTCAAGAGAGGGGTTCACACCAGACATCCCAATAATATTGTGGTACTGAAACAGTTTTGTAAAGAGGAATGTTCCAAAATTCCCCCTGACCGTTGTGCCAGTCTGATCTGAAACTACAGAAAACGTTTGGTTGAGGTTATTGCTGCCAAAGGAGGGTCAACCAGTTATTAAATCCAAGGGTTCACATACTTTTCCCAACCTGCACTGTGAAGGTTTACACGGTGTGTTCAATAAAGACATGAAAACATATAATTGTTTGTGTGTTAGTTTAAGCACACTGTCTATTGTTGTGACCTAGATGAAGATCAGATCTCATTTGATGATAGAATTACCTGGATTTCTGCATAAATTGTAAAGGGCTCACATACTTTTTCTCGCCACTGTAGGTTAAAAATCTGCCACACTGTCTTTGAATCAGCTGTTGTTTTCTCAGAGAAGAAACACATTTACAATTGGCTCATTCATCCCCCTCCCCTCCCCTGTAGCTATTCCCCAGGTCGTTGCTGCAAATGAGAACGTGTTCTCAGTCAACTTACCTGGTAAAATAACAGATAAATAAATAAATAAATAATTGTTTTAAAATCAAAACCACACACTACTTATCCTTTTATGTATGCAAGGTCTTTCACAACGAGCTCAATTCCTTTTCATTATTTACACATTTCTTTGGGATT
Source organism: Oncorhynchus keta (assembly GCF_023373465.1). Lineage (NCBI taxonomy): Eukaryota > Metazoa > Chordata > Actinopteri > Salmoniformes > Salmonidae > Oncorhynchus > Oncorhynchus keta. The sequence goes on from NC_068428.1 coordinate 43,338,378, forward strand.
CCACCTATATAAACGGAATTTGCCTTATGACGCATCAGCAGAGGAGGAGTTATTTCATGCCAATGCGTTTGTTTCCATGTTTTCCTCTCCTCCATTACCTTTGACCTTTTTCAAAGTGTTGAGGAGAGGACGGAGGACAGGAGGCAAAGCAAAACCAAAACTGGGATCCTTTCACAGCGGAAGCTCCACAAGATGGCGAAAGCTATCCGAGGGAACGACGGAGCTATTTTCACGTGAGTAGAAAATACTGTACAAGGCCAATCTGTTCAGATCAACAGAACACGAGGAGCCTTTGGATAGGCTGTAGGGTTCTCTGATGGCCCTCCTGATACCCAATCTGGTCTCTCCCTCCCACAAAGATTGGATAGGTTTCCCCTTCCTCCCCCACCATCACTACCCAGGCCCCAGATCTTTCTCTCTGCACCTCTGGAACTCTCATCTACTTACACCTCTCTCCCCATGCATACAATTACACCCCCACCCCTCCCCAATGCATACAATTACACCCCCACCCCTCCCCGCATACAATTACACCCCTCCCCTCCCCGCCAGACATTCCCTTCATTAGCACAAGTACAGTAGAGCAGACAGAAAGGAGACTAGGCAGAAATCATCATGGTCAAAGATTGAGTTGTGCATTTCATGCACTGTAAATCCCTATGGGGGTGGGGGGGAAAACAGAGTTGCTGAGTTTGGCTTTACTACCATCTCTCTCTTATGCGGTCAGACAATCTCGTCTGAACGTTAAGACAATTAAATAAACACCATGGTTGTGTACCTGTAATACGACCGGAGCATTAGACAATAGAAACACTATGGTTGTGTACCTGTAATACGACCGGAGCATTAGACAATAGAAACACTATGGTTGTGTACCTGTAATACGACCGGAGCATTAGACAATAGAAACACTATGGTTGTGTACCTGTAATACGACCGGAGCATTAGACAATACAATAGAAACACTATGGTTGTGTACCTGTAATACGACCGGAGCATTAGACAATAGAAACACCATGGTTGTGTACCTGTAATACGACCGGAGCATTAGACAATAGAAACACTATGGTTGTGTACCTGTAATACGACCGGAGCATTAGACAATAGAAACACTATGGTTGTGTACCTGTAATACGACCGGAGCATTAGACAATAGAAACACTATGGTTGTGTACCTGTAATACGACCGGAGCATTAGACAATACAATAGACCTGAAGAACCTATCTATTCCTACTTCCTCACACCATTTGCACACAATGTATATAGACTTTTTCTATTGTGTTATTGACTGTACGTTTGTTTATTCCAGGTGTAACTCTGTTGTTGTTGTTGTTGTCACACTGCTTTTGCTTTATCTTGGACAGGTCCTAGTTGTAAATGAGAACTTGTTCTTAACTGGCCTACCTGGTTAAATAAAGGTGAAATAAATAAATAAAATTCAACTGGTCCACTGCCCTCAGCTTTGATAATGGTAATTATGACATGATATACACATTACATTCTGCCACTCAGAAATCATGATGGGTGAGAAAAATCTGTTGATTTTTTGAGCATAGTTAAAAAGAGACATTTAGAAAATGAACAACCAAACTATGACTCATTGACATAGCAGTGGGAGAAAGCCATTAATTGAGAACACCCCCCCTTGAAGCGGATTGGTCAATACCACTGACGCAGAAGCGGATTGGTCAATACCACTGACGCCGAAGCGGATTGGTCAATACCACTGACGCCGAAGCAGATTGGTCAATACCACTGACGCCGAAGCGGATTGGTCAATACCACTGACGCCGAAGCAGATTGGTCAATACCACTGACGCCGAAGCGGATTGGTCAATACCACTGACGCCGAAGCGGATTGGTCAATACCACTGACGCCGAAGCAGGTTGGTCAATACCACTGACGCCGAAGCAGGTTGGTCAATACCACTGACGCCGAAGCGGATTGGTCAATACCACTGACGCCGAAGCAGATTGGTCAATACCACTGACGCCGAAGCGGATTGGTCAATACCACTGACGCCGAAGCGGATTGGTCAATACCACTGTGATCACTGTATTTTGTGTCTTTTAAACAGATTAGTCCATCATAGTCTCCTCAAGATAGGGGGACAATGAACTACAACAGAATAAAATCACACTAAACTAAAGCAAGATAACCTGCTGCCAGGTATATGAATGGAGCTTGAAGCTCTAGGAGTCATCCAATCAAGAACAAGCAGCGTTTGAGTTGGTGGTTTATTGTTATTCTGCCTTGCAGCAACAAAAGAACATTTTAAAAGAAAATATTTAAAAAAAAAAAAAAATGGAGAAAACAATATTTTCACTTTGTGAGTGAAAAAAATATAGTTGTTGTACACTCCAACAGACAAAACAAATAAATATGCAGAAATTGAAATGTAAAAATGTTTGGTTAAGTTTGATGGCAGTTATACACCAGTGTCTAAAATGTCAGAAAAAAAATGTTTTGAGATATAACTGGACATTTTAAAAAATGTAAAAGACAAAAACATAATTAAATCAAAACTAACATACCACAGTTTAAGACATTTACATTACATTTACATTTAAGTCATTTAGCAGACGCTCTTATCCAGAGCGACTTACAAATTGGTGCATACACCTTATGACAACCAGTGGAACAGCCACTTGCATCTAAATCTTGTTGGGGGTGAAAGGGGGTGAGAAGGATTACTTACCCTTACTTACCCTATCCTAGGTATTCCTTGAAGAGGTGGGGTTTCAGGTGTCTCCGGAAGGTGGTGATTGACTCCGCTGTCCTGGCGTCGTGAGGGAGTTTGTTCCACCATTGGGGGCCAGAGCAGCGAACAGTTTTGACTGGGCTGAGCGGGAACTGTACTTCCTCAGTGGTAGGGAGGCGAGCAGGCCAGAGGTGGATGAACGCAGTGTCCTTGTTTGGGTGTAGGGCCTGATCAGAGCCTGGAGGTACTGAGGTGCCGTTCCCCTCACAGCTCCGTGGCGATTACCATGGTCTTGTAGCGGATGCGAGCTTCAACTGGAAGCCAGTGGAGAGAGCGGAGGAGCGGGGTGACGTGAGAGAACTTGGGAAGGTTGAACACCAGACGGGCTGCGGCGTTCTGGATGAGTTGTAGGGTTTAATGGCACAGGCAGGGTAGCCCAGCCAACAGCGAAACAGTAATCAAGACGGGAGATGACAAGTGCCTGGATTAGGACCTGCGCCGCTTCCTGTGTGAGGCAGGGTCGTACTCTGCGGATGTTGTAGAGCATGAACCTACAGGAACGGGACACCGCCTTGATGTTCACATGTCAAGAAGATACTTCACAGTATAGTTACCAGATAAAAATATTGGTAGTTAAAAAATAAAAAGCATGGTAAATCAGCAAGAAAATAGAGATTCATAACAGAAATATATACTTAAATGAGGCCAATTAGTACATTCTAAGTACATGTTCTGGTAGTGAGTCCAGAAGTGTTGTAAAACCTTCATTAGTAAACAAATCAATGAAAATAAAACAAAATGTCTTGAACCCTGTAACATATGCTGGAAAACCAATGAACCCTCTCATACTGTAAGTAGCATTGGGGTGGCAGGTAGCCTAGTGGTGAAAGCATTGGACTAGTAACCGAAAGGTTGCTAGATCGAATCCCTGAGCTGACAAGGTAGAAATCTGTCATTCTGCCCCTTGAACAAGGCAGTGGATGAACACTTCAATTGTTAAAAAAAATGTGTGTGGGTGGAATCAAAACTCGGTGTTTGCAGAACACGCTTGGAAAACGCTTGGAAAACAAAAGGGAGTTAAACAATAAAGGAGAAACTTGATTCCTGAAGCCTTTCCCGATAAGACTTCTTTCAACGCTTCACATTTTAAACAAAATCTAATAAAAAAAAGGTCAACCACTATGAATCTTCTAGAACAGATAGACATCAAATGGATGAACAAAAACAGCACACCTTGAGAAACAATTAACGAACTAAAATGAGAACATGGACATAAAGTGGTGCTGAACACAAAATACTGAGAGATGAAAACCCATCATACTGAGAGAGGAATTAAAACCAACATTACTGAGAGATAAAAACCCATCATACTGAGAGAGGAATTAAAACCAACATTACTGAGAGATAAAAACCCATCATACTGAGAGAGGAATTAAAACCAACATTACTGAGAGATGAAAACCCATCAGAATGAGAGAGAGATGGGATTATAAAACCCATCATGAGAGAGATGGGATTAAAACGAATCATACTGAGAGAGAGATGGGATTAAAACAAAGACTCGAGAGACAAGAGAAGCAGAAACAACCAGCCTCAAACAAAGAGCCATTTAAATAAAGCGCCACTGTCACCATCATGGTGACTTTCAACTGCCTTTTGCCTGGAGGCCAGCGGAACATTAGTGGAACAGTGTCTTTTCACACACATGCAAATGTCCATGAGCTGAAGGTGATAGGTAAAGGAATGGAGGGAGGAGGGGAACAGACAAGGAGAGAAGGACAAATGAAGATTAAAGATGCATTTAGCTACAATTCCAATGCATTAGGCTTCACCCATGTGCTCTACCCAAACAAATAGTGTGTCCAGTTGAAGAAAAATCAACATTTTTAAAGAGGGTGAGATGATACTGATGGCTCTGTTTGAGGAAGTGAAGGAGGGAGAAGGGATTGTTTAGGATTCTGAAGAGACAAGAGAGCATTTCAGTTTGTTACAGGGGCATCGTTCTGCTTAAATCTAGTGTAACAGAGTATGCCCTCTCTCTCTCAGCCATGCCCTCTCCCTCTCTCTCTCAGCCATGCCCCCTCTCTCAGCCATGCCCTCTCTCTCAGCCATGCCCTCTCTCTCTCTCTCAGCCATGCCCTCTCTCTCTCTCTCTCAGCCATGCCCTCTCTCTCTCTCTCTCAGCCATGCCCTCTCTCTCTCTCACCCATGCCCTCTCTCTCTCTCAGCCATGCCCTCTCTCTCTCTCTCAGCCATGCCCTCTCTCTCTCTCAGCCATGCCCGCTCTCTCTCTCTCAGCCATGCCCTCTCTCTCTCTCAGCCATGCCCTCTCTCTCTCAGCCATGCCCTCTCTCTCTCTCTCTCTCTTAGCCATGCCCTCTCTCAGCCATGCCCTCTCTCAGCCATGCCCTCTCTCTCAGCCATGCCCTCTCTCTCTCAGCCATGCCCTCTCTCAGCCATGCCCTCTCTCAGCCATGCCCTCTCTCTCTCTCTCTCAGCCATGCCCTCTCTCTCAGCCATGCCCTCTCTCTCTCAGCCATGTACCAGTGGCACTCCGTGATGCAGGGCTCTCTTCCACATATAGTAGGTGGAACGGGGAGTCAGGGGGAAGAAGGACCTGAACTCTTTGAAGGTGGGGAAGGACTTCTCCTCGAAGCGTTTCTGGAGGAACAGTTTGGCCTTGGCCTTGAAGTTAGCCAGGGCCACCAGATCCATCACAAACATCTGGTCGTCTGTTGTGGTGGTGGTGGTAGACATCTTGGTTGGGTTGGGGAGGGGCAAAGGGGACATGGGTAAAGGGAGGGGAGCATCGAACGTGGGTGTCACGAAAGTCATTGTGGAAGGGCCTCTCAGACCCTCTGTTGGATCCCCCCCCAAGAACAACACGTCCTGAGTCACGTCCTGAGTCACGTCCTGAGTCAGACCCCTCGGCTTTATCTCCGTCTCGCCGTTAACATTCTCCGTTACTGCGTTGTTGTTTTCCATAATATTCTCAGGCCTGTTCACCTCTAGAGACAGAGACGGATGGGTGCTTTTCTCCTTCCCGTTTTGACTCGGGCCGTTGCGCCACATCCAATAGAAACAGAGTGACAGGGAGGGGTAGTTCACTTTGAACTTGGACATCGGCCATCTTGACATCCACACCTTCGCCTTGGCTGCTTCTCTCAGCTTCTTCCTGTGTAGGAACGCCATCCTGAACCCTTTGTGGTTGTTTCTACAGATCTTCATTCTGGGGAAGACAGCAGCAGCATGACCATGTCTCTCAGTACCTCCGACAGGGGACAGTCCACCAGTGGAACTACTCTTATCCACATCAGAGTTGTCTTCACTACTCCTAGCCTTGTAGCCTCTATTGAACAGCATGGCTTCCCTTCTCCAGTTGTAGTAAGTGGATCTGTATTCATTCAAATTAAACTTGTGTTAAATTGCATTTAAAATTGTAACACACTTAGTAAAATCTATAAAATGAAGGAGATGAATAAAATAACAAAAAGACAATGATTGATTAAAGGCCACGCTATATAGCAGTTAAATCCTTGTCACTGACCTGGAGATGCCTGGGAAGCTCCTCTTGAAGATCCTGAAGGGGAACGAGGTGTTCATAGCGATGCAGTTCTGAAGAACTTTCTTGGCTTCCTGCATCAGCGCCAGGTTCTGGGCCCGTTCCCCGTCCACCTTATCATTGTTGTAGTTCAGGCCGAACATACCGGCCACGCTGTCTTGGTGCTCTGGGTCTGGCTCTACCTCTTTGTCCTCCTCCTGCCTGGGCTTGGACTCTGGGGAGGACCAGGACTCTTGCTCCGTGCTGTCCCCTGGACTCACCTCGTCCGTGGAGAAACTACCACCGGACGAGATCAGCTCGTGCTTCCAGGCATAGTAGGTGGACCTGGGAGAGAATGACATTGTTGTTGTCCCAAAAGGAAAGGTAATTCAGAGGCAACAGAAGTATACAAGACAGCGGTAGCATAACTACAGCATTCTGGGCACAGAAAAGTCAAGTTAAAAATCTCGATATTTTTTTAACCATTTAAGTTTTTTTTTTGTAAATACATCATAAATACATCATGCCATGTGGTGATCTCAACTGTATTGACAATGCTTTCAGTATCTTATTTACCGGGAGATCTCAGGGAAGAACTCTTTAAACTGGTGCAGAGGCATAAGTTTCCCTTTCAGATAACACGCCTGGACGAAGTGCTTGGCCTCGTACCTTCATAGAAAGAGATTGAATTAGTATTCAATCTGTCTATGTCAGCAGAAGGTTAAATATACAGACCAAACGACACCACAATAAACACAGCACCACAAACACCAGAAAAAAACACCACAACAAAATACCACAACAAAACACAAGCCATTGAAGTGCGAATGACCCAGAGTGCCGTGACGCCGTCACCACTATCTACGACTGATAAAGAGTATTGAGCTGTATAGACGTGGACCTGGCAGCTGATTTCTTGCGGTGCTCCTGTGTCTGCCGTCTCCAGCGGTAGAAGGTACTCTTGGTGACGTTGTACTTGTCCTTCAGACTGGAGTAGGATAGGCGAGAGTCCTGCTTGAGAAGCTCCTGGGTCTTCAACAGAGGGGGGGCCCTCTTTTCCGTGTTAGGACTGCCCATCCGGAGGTCACTAGCCTGGACTAACGCTACAAAGATTATGGGTCTAAATCTGGAGCTGGTGGAGCCCACCTCTAGCTCTCCAGACCACATAATGTGCAAGGTGATAGGATCCATGTCTTTGGGGTAGGACCTGGGTCTTATCAGGCGGTTGAAGTAGGGTCGTATCTTGAGGTTATACATGGGGTAGACAGAATAGATGTTGCACTGGAGGACAGAGGAGAGGGCATAGAGGTGCCACATGTTGGCGTAGGATCCAGAGAAGCAGGAGGCTTTGACATCAGCGTCAAATATAGCCTCGAGGACGGACAGGGGCAGGTTGAGCATGTCCTGGGACTCCTCGGCACACAAGCTGAACCTGGCTGCCTGCAGCATCACCTTAGAGTCGATCATACCACACAAGTAGTACCTCTTCCACAGCAGCATGTCGACCACTGTACGCACCTGGAGGGGACAGAGTACATGTTTCTGTACTTGTCAAAATACAGATTAGGCTACAAACCAGTATAGTAACTAATTATATATTTCTAAAATGCGTTGTCAGAATACAGTATTTTTTTTTATTTTGAAAACACAGAAAAATTACATTTTTTTTTATCTCCGAGTTATCCACATTCAAAAGGACATAATTATAACCTTCATGCCTTGGAAATACAAATCCACAGAAGCAAATACAATGTGAAACACTTGCTGCTCACCTGTAGCTCCAGACTGAGACTAGTCGTCCCTACTAGCAGCATGCTGGCTGCATCAAACAACAGGTTCCCCTCTCCCTTACAGACCAGAGGCAGCAGGCCTCTGGGGGCGTCAGCAGGGTACAGGCTATGGGCTACGCCGTCGATGCCCGCCCAGCCGGGGAACTCCTGGCAAGGGGAGGAGGGCAGGGTGAAGGGGGTCAGTACCTGGTGGACCTCCAGGGCTACCCTGGTGAGGGAGTGCAGGCCGGAGCTCTCTGTAGCATCCTGAAGCTGTCCTAGAACTGACAGAACCACATCCTTCCTCTGAATCATACCTGCTGGGATACGGAGACAGAACAGAGATCGTTATATAGGAAGATGCACAAAAACCTTACAGAAAGATATTGTACAGAAACTGGACAGAAACTTTCCAGTAAATTAATTCAATGTAGTGTTGTCTCTCTTGTCATGATGTGCGTTTTGTCCTATATTTATATTTTGAATCAGACCCTGTCCCCGCAGGAGGCCTTATGCTTTTTAGTAGGCCTTCATTGTAAATAAGAAAACTGACGTGCCTAGTCAAGGCAAAATAAATAAAATGAATGAAAAATGTAATTCTGCTGTTGCATGAAACATTTTCAAGAGTAGACTTAACAAGACAACAGTTTACGGTTTTTATTGAATAGGCCTTGACATGTATGACATACATACATTTATAACTGACTGCGAATGATTGAATTCTAGTGTCCCGATGAATGTTCAAACTAACGAGAACTACACTGTTTCGTGAAGGCATATGTCTGTGACAATGTTGTTTTAAAGCATTTAAAATATGTATTAAATTCCATATTAGAAAATGTAACCTGTGCAAAACACCCAATAGCAGTCTCCACCGAGATAAGTCGTTTATTTACCGTACTAAGTGAAGTGCAATAATTTCAGCCTAATGCAACGCACGAAGAAGACGTGTGGCACGCAGTACAATAATACGTGCTGAACCGAGGAACTATGGGTCATTACAATTATAATTATTTAATTAAAAAAGGAAACAAACAATCTCTACACTACTGATTCATGGTCATTAATAAACGCGTGCGCAAAATTGCACCAGCCAACTTGGCCTGAAAACAGTTTCGGACTATGTGCCAATTTTTTCTCCCGATTAGATCTCTGCGGTACTTTAAACACTGCAACAGCAACAACAAAAAATAGTCATTCGGGCACATTCCTTACCTGAAATATTTGGTATAAATAGTTTTCCAAGAGGACGTCACTCACTTCTGGAGTGGTAAAATGCACAGCATAGATTTTGAGCTTTCGTTCCAGTTTCCCCCTCAGATAGTTAGTCCATTGTGTGTGCGTGTAACAATGTAATCTGCGTGCTTGCGCCAATTCAGCCAACCTAGGTCCACTCCAGATGGGTCACTTTGGAGAGAAATTTGAGAGTGATTGGCCCAACCTCCCTTCAGGAAATTGTCAATTGCTTAATAGTTTTTTTTTTTTTTTAGCCTGTGGCTTCCGCACTCCTTCCTTCGCTCAGGGCCACGGTCAATATCAACGTGAAGTGTGAACAAAAGCCACGGTGTCAAAGGCTATCTGTAGAGGAACAGTTATATGGGTATATATCGGGTTGGTGACTTACTTTAGGATTTTTACAATGTTGTTATGGGTTTGTTTTGTTTGGAGTGTTTATGTTTGTGGGTTTTTTTCACGCTGTTGCTTAATAATTAGGCCTGGTTCATTTACAAGTTTATTTCATTTACAAGTTCTAGGGCTTTCCCAAAACATACATGTTTTACTCATCATGCTTGTAGAATATTGAATAATTTACACAGAACATGGATTCTTTAACTTGAGTTTACAACAGCACATGTTGTGATGTGTGGTGACCTGGCCTCCCTGTTTCTCCTTAGACAAGGCCTTCTTCATGGAAGTGCAGAAAAGTCCTCCGAATAACAGTGACCTCACTTTGTACTTTCTGTAACTTGTGCATATTAACATTGATATTCTGATGACTCATGTCCAACCTCTCCCATTGACACGTCAGGCCAGTATCACTCTCAGAACCTGTACTGAACAGACTAGAGGCATTGTCCCATGTGGCTCAGTTGGTAGAGCATGGCATTTGCAAAGCAAGGGTTGTGGGTTTGATTTCCATGGAGGACCAGTATGAAAATGTATGCACTCACTACTGTAGTGGCTCTGGATAACAGAGTCTGCTGAATGACTCACTACTGTCGTGGCTCTGGGCAAGAGAGTCTGTTAAATGACTCACTACTGTAGTGGCTCTGGGTAAGAGAGTCTGTTAAATGACTCACTACTGTAGTGGCTCTGGGTAAGAGAGTCTGTTAAATGACTCACTACTGTAAGTGACTGGGTAAGAGAGTCTGTTAATTAAATGACTCACTACTGTAGTGGCTCTGGATAAGAGAGTCTGTTAAATGACTCACTACTGTAGTGGCTCTGGGTAAGAGAGTCTGTTAAATGACTCACTACTGTAGTGGCTCTGGGTAAGAGAGTCTGTTAAATGACTCTACTGTAGTGGCTCTGGGTAAGAGAGTCTGTTAAATGACTCACTACTGTAGTGTCTCTGGATAAGAGAGTCTGTTAAATGACTCTACTGTAGTGGCTCTGGATAAGAGAGTCTGTTAAATGACTCTACTGTAGTGGCTCTGGATAAGAGAGTCTGTTAAATGACTCACTACTGTAGTGGCTCTGGATAAGAGAGTCTGTTAAATGACTCACTACTGTAGTGGCTCTGGATAAGAGAGTCTGTTAATTAAATGACTCACTACTGTAGTGGCTCTGGATAAGAGAGTCTGCTAAATGACTCACTACTGTAGTGGCTCTGGATAAGAGAGTCTGTTAAATGACTCACTACTGTAGTGGCTCTGGGTAAGAGAGTCTGTTAAATGACTCACTACTGTAGTGGCTCTGGATGAGAGAGTCTGTTAAATGACTCTACTGTAGTGGCTCTGGATAAGAGAGTCTGTTAAATGACTCACTACTGTAGTGGCTCTGGGTAAGAGAGTCTGTTAAATGACTCTACTGTAGTGGCTCTGGGTAAGAGAGTCTGTTAAATGACTCACTACTGTAGTGGCTCTGGATAAGAGAGTCTGTTAAATGACTCACTACTGTAGTGGCTCTGGATGAAGAGAGTCTGTTAAATGACTCTACTGTAGTGGCTCTGGATGAGAGAGTCTGTTAAATGACTCACTACTGTAGTGGCTCTGGATGAGAGAGTCTGTTAAATGACTCTACTGTAGTGGCTCTGGGTAAGAGAGTCTGTTAAATGACTCTACTTAGTGGCTCTGGGTAAGAGAGTCTGTTAAATTACTCTACTGTAGTGGCTCTGGATAAGAGAGTCTGTTAAATGACTCACTACTGTAGTGGCTCTGGATGAGAGAGTCTGTTAAATGACTCTACTGTAGTGGCTCTGGGTAAGAGAGTCTGTTAAATGACTCTACTGTAGTGGCTCTGGGTAAGAGAGTCTGTTAAATGACTCTACTGTAGTGGCTCTGGGTAAGAGAGTCTGTTAAATGACTCACTACTGTAGTGGCTCTGGATGAGAGAGTCTGTTAAATGACTCTCTGTAGTGGCTCTGGATAAGAGTCTGTTAAATGACTCTCTACTGTAGTGGCTCTGGGTAAGAGAGTCTGCTAAATGACTACTGTAGTGGCTCTGGATAAGAGAGTCTGCTAAATGACTCACTACTGTAGTGGCTCTGGATAAGAGAGTCTGTTAAATGACACAGTACTGTAGTGGCTCTGGATAAGAGAGTCTGTTAAATGACTCTACTGTAGTGGCTCTGGATAAGAGAGTCTGTTAAATGACTCTACTGTAGTGGCTCTGGATAAGAGAGTCTGTTAAATGACTCTAAAATGACTCACTACTGTAGTGGCTCTGGATAAGAGTGTCTGTTAAATGACTCACTACTGTAGTGGCTCTGGGTCAGAGAGTCTGTTAAATGACTCACTACTGTAGTGGCTCTGGATAAGAGAGTCTGTTAATTAAACGACTCACTACTGTAGTGGCTCTGGATAAGAGAGTCTGTTAAATGACTCACTACTGTAGTGGCTCTGGATAAGAGAGTCTGTTAATTAAATGACTCACTACTGTAGTGGCTCTGGATAAGAGAGTCTGTTAAATGACTCACTACTGTAGTGGCTCTGGATAAGAGAGTCTGTTAATTAAATGACTCTCTACTGTAGTGGCTCTGGGTAAGAGAGTCTGTTAAATGACTCACTACTGTAGTGGCTCTGGGTAAGAGTGTCTGTTAAATGACTCACTACTGTAGTGGCTCTGGATAAGAGTGTCTGCTAAATGACTCACTACTGTAGTGGCTCTGGGTAAGAGAGTCTGTTAAATGACACACTACTGTAGTGGCTCTGGATAAGAGAGTCTGTTAAATGACTCACTACTGTAGTGGCTCTGGATAAGAGAGTCTGTTAATTAAATGACTCACTACTGTAGTGGCTCTGGATAAGAGAGTCTGTTAAATGACTCACTACTGTAGTGGCTCTGGATAAGAGAGTCTGTTAATTAAATGACTCTCTACTGTAGTGGCTCTGGGTAAGAGAGTCTGTTAAATGACTCACTACTGTAGTGTCTCTGGATAAGAGAGTCTGTTAAATGACTCACTACTGTAGTGGCTCTGGGTAAGAGAGTCTGTTAATTAAATGACTCACTACTGTAGTGGCTCTGGATAAGAGAGTCTGTTAATTAAATGACTCACTACTGTAGTGGCTCTGGGTAAGAGAGTCTGTTAATTAAATTATTCACTACTGTAGTGGCTCTGGATAAGAGAGTCTGTTAAATGACTCACTACTGTAGTGGCTCTGGATAAGAGAGTCTGTTAAATGACTCACTACTGTAGTGGCTCTGGGTAAGAGAGTCTGTTAATTAAATGACTCACTACTGTAGTGGCTCTGGATAAGAGAGTCTGTTAATTAAATGACTCACTACTGTAGTGGCTCTGGGTAAGAGAGTCTGTTAATTAAATTATTCACTACTGTAGTGGCTCTGGATAAGAGAGTCTGTTAATTAAATGACTCACTGCTGTAGTGGCTCTGGGTAAGAGAGTCTGTTAATTAAATGACTCACTACTGTAGTGGCTCTGGATAAGAGAGTCTGTTAAATGACTCACTACTGTAGTGGCTCTGGATGAGAGAGTCTGTTAAATGACTCACTACTGTAGTGGCTCTGGATAAGAGAGTCTGTTAAATGACTCACTACTGTAGTGGCTCTGGATAAGAGAGTCTGCTAAATGACTCACTACTGTAGTGGCTCTGGGTAAGAGAGTCTGCTAAATGACTACTGTAGTGGCTCTGGATCAGAGAGTCTGTTAAATGACTCACTACTGTAGTGGCTCTGGGTAAGAGAGTCTGTTAAATGACTCACTACTGTAGTGGCTCTGGATAAGAGAGTCTGCTAAATGACTCTACTGTAGTGGCTCTGGGTAAGAGAGTCTGCTAAATGACTCACTACTGTAGTGGCTCTGGGTAAGAGAGTCTGTTAAATGACTCACTACTGTAGTGGCTCTGGGTAAGAGTGTCTGTTAAATGACTCACTACTGTAGTGGCTCTGGATAAGAGAGTCTGTTAAATGACTCACTACTGTAGTGGCTCTGGATAAGAGAGTCTGTTAATTAAATGACTCACTACTGTAGTGGCTCTGGGTAAGAGAGTCTGTTAAATGACTCACTACTGTAGTGGCTCTGGGTAAGAGAGTCTGTTAAATGACTCTACTGTAGTGGCTCTGGGTAAGAGAGTCTGTTAAATGACTCTACTGTAGTGGCTCTGGGTAAGAGAGTCTGTTAAATGACTCACTACTGTAGTGGCTCTGGATAAGAGAGTCTGTTAAATGACTCACTACTGTAGTGGCTCTGGATGAGAGAGTCTGTTAAATGACTCTACTGTAGTGGCTCTGGATGAGAGAGTCTGTTAAATGACTCACTACTGTAGTGGCTCTGGATGAGAGAGTCTGTTAAATGACTCTACTGTAGTGGCTCTGGGTAAGAGAGTCTGTTAAATGACTCTACTGTAGTGGCTCTGGGTAAGAGAGTCTGTTAAATTACTCTACTGTAGTGGCTCTGGATAAGAGAGTCTGTTAAATGACTCACTACTGTAGTGGCTCTGGATGAGAGAGTCTGTTAAATGACTCTACTGTAGTGGCTCTGGGTAAGAGAGTCTGTTAAATGACTCTACTGTAGTGGCTCTGGATGAGAGAGTCTGTTAAATGACTCTACTGTAGTGGCTCTGGGTAAGAGAGTCTGTTAAATGACTCACTACTGTAGTGGCTCTGGATGAGAGAGTCTGTTAAATGACTCTACTGTAGTGGCTCTGGATGAGAGAGTCTGTTAAATGACTCACTACTGTAGTGGCTCTGGATAAGAGAGTCTGTTAAATGACTCACTACTGTAGTGGCTCTGGATAAGAGAGTCTGTTAAATGACACAGTACTGTAGTGGCTCTGGATAAGAGAGTCTGTTAAATGACTCTACTGTAGTGGCTCTGGGTAAGAGAGTCTGTTAAATGACTCTACTGTAGTGGCTCTGGATAAGAGAGTCTGTTAAATGACTCTACTGTAGTGGCTCTGGGTAAGAGAGTCTGTTAAATGACTCTACTGTAGTGGCTCTGGATAAGAGAGTCTGTTAAATGACTCTACTGTAGTGGCTCTGGATAAGAGAGTCTGTTAAATGACTCTACTGTAGTGGCTCTGGGTAAGAGAGTCTGTTAAATGACTCACTACTGTAGTGGCTCTGGATAAGAGAGTCTGTTAAATGACTCACTACTGTAGTGGCTCTGGATAAGAGTGTCTGCTAAATGACTCACTACTGTAGTGGCTCTGGGTAAGAGAGTCTGTTAAATGACACACTACTGTAGTGGCTCTGGATAAGAGAGTCTGTTAAATGACTCACTACTGTAGTGGCTCTGGATAAGAGAGTCTGTTAAATGACTCACTACTGTAGTGGCTCTGGATAAGAGAGTCTGTTAAATGACTCACTACTGTAGTGGCTCTGGATAAGAGAGTCTGTTAAATGACTCACTACTGTAGTGGCTCTGGATAAGAGAGTCTGTTAAATGACTCACTACTGTAGTGGCTCTGGGTAAGAGAGTCTGTTAAATGACTCACTACTGTAGTGGCTCTGGATAAGAGAGTCTGTTAAATGACTCACTACTGTAGTGGCTCTGGGTAAGAGAGTCTGTTAAATGACTCACTACTGTAGTGGCTCTGGATAAGAGAGTCTGTTAAATGACTCACTACTGTAGTGGCTCTGGATAAGAGAGTCTGTTAAATGACTCACTACTGTAGTGGCTCTGGGTAAGAGAGTCTGTTAAATGACTTACTACTGTAGTGGCTCTGGATAAGAGAGTCTGTTAAATGACTCACTACTGTAGTGGCTCTGGATAAGAGAGTCTGTTAAATGACTCACTACTGTAGTGGCTCTGGATAAGAGAGTCTGTTAAATGACTCACTACTGTAGTGGCTCTGGATAAGAGAGTCTGTTAAATGACTCACTACTGTAGTGGCTCTGGATAAGAGAGTCTGTTAAATGACTCACTACTGTAGTGGCTCTGGGTAAGAGAGTCTGTTAAATGACTCACTACTGTAGTGGCTCTGGATAAGAGAGTCTGTTAAATGACTCACTACTGTAGTGGCTCTGGATAAGAGAGTCTGTTAAATGACTCACTACTGTAGTGGCTCTGGATAAGAGAGTCTGTTAAATGACTCACTACTGTAGTGGCTCTGGATAAGAGAGTCTGTTAAATGACTCACTACTGTAGTGGCTCTGGATAAGAGAGTCTGTTAAATGACTCACTACTGTAGTGGCTCTGGATGAGAGAGTCTGTTAAATGACTCACTACTGTAGTGGCTCTGGATAAGAGAGTCTGTTAAATGACTCACTACTGTAGTGGCTCTGGATAAGAGAGTCTGTTAAATGACTCACTACTGTAGTGGCTCTGGATAAGAGAGTCTGTTAAATGACTCACTACTGTAGTGGCTCTGGGTAAGAGAGTCTGTTAAATGACTCACTACTGTAGTGGCTCTGGGTAAGAGAGTCTGTTAAATGACTCACTACTGTAGTGGCTCTGGATAAGAGAGTCTGTTAAATGACTCACTACTGTAGTGGCTCTGGATAAGAGAGTCTGTTAAATGACTCACTACTGTAGTGGCTCTGGATAAGAGAGTCTGTTAAATGACTCACTACTGTAGTGGCTCTGGATAAGAGAGTCTGTTAAATGACTCACTAATGTAGTGGCTCTGGGTAAGAGAGTCTGTTAAATGACTTACTACTGTAGTGGCTCTGGATAAGAGAGTCTGTTAAATGACTCACTACTGTAGTGGCTCTGGATAAGAGAGTCTGTTAAATGACTCACTACTGTATTATCTCTGGATAAGAGAGTCTGTTAAATAACTCACTACTGTAGTGGCTCTGGATAAGAGAGTCTGTTAAATGACTCACTACTGTAGTGGCTCTGGGTAAGAGAGTCTGTTAAATGACTCACTACTGTAGTGGCTCTGGATAAGAGAGTCTGTTAAATGACTCACTACTGTAGTGGCTCTGGATAAGAGAGTCTGTTAAATGACTCACTATTGTAGTGGCTCTGGATGAGAGAGTCTGTTTAATGACTCACTACTGTAGTGGCTCTGGATGAGAGAGTCTGTTAAATGACTCACTACTGTATTATCTCTGGATAAGAGAGTCTGTTAAATAACTCACTACTGTAGTGGCTCTGGATAAGAGAGTCTGTTAAATGACTCACTACTGTAGTGGCTCTGGGTAAGAGAGTCTGTTAAATGACTCACTATTGTAGTGGCTCTGGATAAGAGAGTCTGTTAAATGACTCACTACTGTAGTGGCTCTGGGTAAGAGAGTCTGTTAAATGACTCACTACTGTAGTGGCTCTGGATAAGAGAGTCTGTTAAATGACTCACTACTGTAGTGGCTCTGGATAAGAGAGTCTGTTAAATGACTCACTACTGTAGTGGCTCTGGATAAGAGAGTCTGTTAAATGACTCACTACTGTAGTGGCTCTGGGTAAGAGAGTCTGTTAAATGACTCACTACTGTAGTGGCTCTGGATAAGAGAGTCTGTTAAATGACTCACTACTGTAGTGGCTCTGGATAAGAGAGTCTGTTAAATGACTCACTATTGTAGTGGCTCTGGATGAGAGAGTCTGTTTAATGACTCACTACTGTAGTGGCTCTGGATGAGAGAGTCTGTTAAATGACTCACTACTGTATTATCTCTGGATAAGAGAGTCTGTTAAATAACTCACTACTGTAGTGGCTCTGGATAAGAGAGTCTGTTAAATGACTCACTACTGTAGTGGCTCTGGGTAAGAGAGTCTGTTAAATGACTTACTACTGTAGTGGCTCTGGATAAGAGAGTCTGTTAAATGACTCACTACTGTAGTGGCTCTGGATAAGAGAGTCTGTTAAATGACTCACTACTGTAGTGGCTCTGGATAAGAGAGTCTGTTAAATGACTCACTACTGTAGTGGCTCTGGATAAGAGAGTCTGTTAAATGACTCACTACTGTAGTGGCTCTGGATAAGAGAGTCTGTTAAATGACTCACTACTGTAGTGGCTCTGGGTAAGAGAGTCTGTTAAATGACTTACTACTGTAGTGGCTCTGGATAAGAGAGTCTGTTAAATGACTCACTACTGTAGTGGCTCTGGATAAGAGAGTCTGTTAAATGACTCACTACTGTAGTGGCTCTGGATAAGAGAGTCTGTTAAATGACTCACTACTGTAGTGGCTCTGGATAAGAGAGTCTGTTAAATGACTCACTACTGTAGTGGCTCTGGATAAGAGAGTCTGTTAAATGACTCACTACTGTAGTGGCTCTGGATAAGAGAGTCTGTTAAATGACTCACTACTGTAGTGGCTCTGGATAAGAGAGTCTGTTAAATGACTCACTACTGTAGTGGCTCTGGATAAGAGAGTCTGTTAAATGACTCACTACTGTCGTGGCTCTGGATAAGAGAGTCTGTTAAATGACTCACTATTGTAGTGGCTCTGGATGAGAGAGTCTGTTAAATGACTCACTACTGTAGTGGCTCTGGATGAGAGAGTCTGTTAAATGACTCACTACTGTATTATCTCTGGATAAGAGAGTCTGTTAAATAACTCACTACTGTAGTGGCTCTGGATAAGAGAGTCTGTTAAATGACTCACTACTGTAGTGACTCTGGATAAGAGAGTCTGCTAAATGACTCACTACTGTAGTGGCTCTGGATGAGAGAGTCTGTTAAATGACTCACTACTGTAGTGGCTCTGGATGAGAGAGTCTGTTAAATGACTCACTACTGTAGTGGCTCTGGATGAGAGAGTCTGTTAAATGACTCACTACTGTAGTGGCTCTGGATAAGAGAGTCTGTTAAATGACTCACTACTGTAGTGGCTCTGGATAAGAGAGTCTGTTAAATGACTCACTACTGTAGTGGCTCTGGGTAAGAGAGTCTGCTAAATGACTCTCTACTGTAGTGGCTCTGGATAAGAGAGTCAAATCAAATCAAATTTTATTTGTCACATACACATGGTTAGCAGATGTTAAATGCGAGTGTAGCGAAATGCTTGTGCTTCTAGTTCCGACAATGCAGTGATAACCAACAAGTAATCTAACTAACAATTCCAAAACTACTGTCTTATACACAGTGTAAGGGGATAAGGAATATGTACATAAGGATATATGAATGAGTGATGGTACAGAGCAGCATACAGTAGATGGTATCGAGTACAGTATATACATATGAGATGAGTGTGTAGACAAAGTAAACAAAGTGGCATAGTTAAAGTGGCTAGTGATACATGTGTTACATAAGGATGCAGTCGATGATGTAGAGTACAGTATATACATATGCATATGAGATGAATAATGTAGGGTAAGTAACATTATATAAGGTAGCATTGTTTAAAGTGGCTAGTGATATATTTACATAATTCCCATCAATTCCCATTATTAAAATGGCTGGAGTTGGGTCAGTGTCAATGACAGTGTGTTAAGCAGCCACTCACACTGTTAGTGGTGGCTGTTTAACAGTCTGATGGCCTTGAGATAGAAGCTGTTTTTCAGTCTCTCGGTCCCAGCTTTGATGCACCTGTACTGACCTCGCCTTCTGGATGATAGCGGGGTGAACAGGCAGTGGTTCTGGTTGATGTCCTTGATGATCTTTATGGCCTTCCTGTAACAACGGGTGGTGTAGGTGTCCTGGAGGGCAGGTAGTTTGCCCCGGTGATGCGTTGTGCAGTCCTCACTACCCTCTGGAGAGCCTTACGGTTGAGGGCGGAGCAGTGCCGTCCAGGCGGTGATACAGCCCGCCAGGATGCTCTAAATGATCTGTAGAAGTTTGTAGTGCTTTTGGTGACAAGCCGAATTTCTTCAGCCTCCTGAGGTTGAATGGCGCTGCTGCGCTTCTTCACGACGCTGTCAGTGGCCAATTCAGTTTGTCTGTGATGTGTATGAACTTAAAACTAGCTACCCTCTCCACTACTGTTCCATCGATGTGGATAGGGGTGTTCCCTCTGCTGTTTCCTGAAGTCCACAATCATCTCCTTAGTTTTGTTGACGTTGAGTGTGAGGTTATTTTCCTGACACCACACTCCGAGGGCCCTCACCTCCTCCCTGTAGGCCGTCTCGTCGTTGTTGGTAATCAAGCCTACCACTGTTGTGTCGTCCGCAAACTTGATGATTGAGTTGGAGGCGTGCGTGGCCACGCAGTCGTGGGTGAACAGGGAGTACAGGAGAGGGCTCAGAACGCACTGTAGGGCCCCGTGTTGAGGATCAGCGGGGAGAGATGTGTTAAATACCCTCACCACCTGGGGGCGGCCCGTCAGGAAGTCCAGTACCCAGTTGCACAGGGCGGGGTCGAGACCCAGGGTCTCGAGCTTGATGACGAGCTTGGAGGGTACTATGGTGTTGAATGCCGAGCTGTAGTCGATGAACAGCATTCTCACATAGGTATTCCTCTTGTCCAGGTGGGTTAGGGCAGTGTGCAGTGTGGTTGAGATTGCATCGTCTGTGGACCTATTTGGGCGGTAAGCAAATTGGAGTGGGTCTAGGGTGTCAGGTAGGGTGGAGGTGATATGGTCCTTGACTAGTCTCTCAAAGCACTTCATGATGACGGAAGTGAGTGCTACGGGGCGGTAGTCGTTTAGCTCAGTTACCTTTAGCTTTCTTGGGAACAGGAACAATGGTGGCCCTCTTGAAGCATGTGGGAACAGCAGACTGGTATAGGGATTGATTGAATATGTCCGTAAACACACCGAGCTGGTCTGTGCTCTGAGGGTGCGGCTGGGGATGCCGTCTGGGCCTGCAGCCTTGCGAGGGTTAACACGTTTAAATGTCTTACTCACCTCGGCTGCAGTGAAGGAGTCACTACTGTAGTGTAAATGACTCACTACTGTAGTGGCTCTGGATAAGAGAGTCTGTTAAATGACTCACTACTGTAGTGGCTCTGGGTAAGAGAGTCTGTTAAATGACTCACTACTGTAGTGGCTCTGGATAAGAGAGTCTGTTAAATGACTCTCTACTGTAGTGGCTCTGGATAAGAGAGTCTGTTAAATGACTCACTACTGTAGTGGCTCTGGATAAGAGAGTCTGTTAAATGACTCACTACTGTAGTGGCTCTGGATGAGAGAGTCTGTTAAATGACTCACTACTGTAGTGGCTCTGGATGAGAGAGTCTGTTAAATGACTCACTACTGTAGTGGCTCTGGATGAGAGAGTCTGTTAAATGACTCACTACTGTAGTGGCTCTGGATAAGAGAGTCTGTTAAATGACTCACTACTGTAGTGGCTCTGGATAAGAGAGTCTGTTAAATGACTCACTACTGTAGTGGCTCTGGATAAGAGAGTCTGTTAAATGACTCACTACTGTAGTGGCTCTGGATGAGAGAGTCTGTTAAATGACTCACTACTGTAGTGGCTCTGGGTAAGAGAGTCTGTTAAATGACTCACTACTGTAGTGGCTCTGGATAAGAGAGTCTGTTAAATGACTCACTACTGTAGTGGCTCTGGGTAAGAGAGTCTGTTAAATGACTCACTACTGTAGTGGCTCTGGGTAAGAGAGTCTGTTAAATGACTCACTACTGTAGTGGCTCTGGGTAAGAGAGTCTGTTAAATGACTCACTACTGTAGTGGCTCTGGATAAGAGAGTCTGTTAAATGACTCACTACTGTAGTGGCTCTGGGTAAGAGAGTCTGTTAAATGACTCACTACTGTAGTGGCTCTGGATAAGAGAGTCTGTTAAATGACTCACTACTGTAGTGGCTCTGGATAAGAGAGTCTGTTAAATGACTCACTACTGTAGTGGCTCTGGATAAGAGAGTCTGTTAAATGACTCTCTACTGTAGTGGCTCTGGATAAGAGAGTCTGTTAAATGACTCACTACTGTAGTGGCTCTGGATAAGAGAGTCTGTTAAATGACTCACTACTGTAGTGGCTCTGGATAAGAGAGTCTGTTAAATGACTCACTACTGTAGTGGCTCTGGATGAGAGAGTCTGTTAAATGACTCACTACTGTAGTGGCTCTGGATGAGAGAGTCTGTTAAATGACTCACTACTGTAGTGGCTCTGGATAAGAGAGTCTCTTAAATGACTCACTACTGTAGTGGCTCTGGATAAGAGAGTCTGTTAAATGACTCACTACTGTAGTGGCTCTGGATAAGAGAGTCTGTTAAATGACTCACTACTGTAGTGGCTCTGGATGAGAGAGTCTGTTAAATGACTCACTACTGTAGTGGCTCTGGGTAAGAGAGTCTGTTAAATGACTCACTACTGTAGTGGCTCTGGATAAGAGAGTCTGTTAAATGACTCACTACTGTAGTGGCTCTGGGTAAGAGAGTCTGTTAAATGACTCACTACTGTAGTGGCTCTGGGTAAGAGAGTCTGTTAAATGACTCACTACTGTAGTGGCTCTGGGTAAGAGAGTCTGTTAAATGACTCACTACTGTAGTGGCTCTGGGTAAGAGAGTCTGTTAAATGACTCACTACTGTAGTGGCTCTGGATAAGAGAGTCTGTTAAATGACTCACTACTGTAGTGGCTCTGGGTAAGAGAGTCTGTTAAATGACTCACTACTGTAGTGGCTCTGGGTAAGAGAGTCTGTTAAATGACTCACTACTGTAGTGGCTCTGGGTACTCGGCCTTGTCTCATAATCTGGTTGAAGATATCCCTCTAGTGGTGTGGGGGAGAGAGTCTGTTAAATGACTCACTACTGTAGTGGCTCTGGATAAGAGAGTCTGTTAAATGACTCACTACTGTAGTGGCTCTGGGTAAGAGAGTCTGTTAAATGACTCACTATTGTAGTGGCTCTGGATAAGAGAGTCTGTTAAATGACTCACTACTGTAGTGGCTCTGGGTAAGAGAGTCTGCTAAATGACTCTCTACTGTAGTGGCTCTGGGTAAGAGAGTCTGTTAAATGACTCTCTACTGTAGTGGCTCTGGATAAGAGAGTCTGTTAAATGACTCACTACTGTAGTGGCTCTGGATAAGAGAGTCTGTTAAATGACTCACTACTGTAGTGGCTCTGGATGAGAGAGTCTGTTAAATGACTCACTACTGTAGTGGCTCTGGATGAGAGAGTCTGTTAAATGACTCACTACTGTAGTGGCTCTGGATGAGAGAGTCTGTTAAATGACTCACTACTGTAGTGGCTCTGGATAAGAGAGTCTGTTAAATGACTCACTACTGTAGTGGCTCTGGATAAGAGAGTCTGTTAAATGACTCACTACTGTAGTGGCTCTGGATAAGAGAGTCTGTTAAATGACTCACTACTGTAGTGGCTCTGGATGAGAGAGTCTGTTAAATGACTCACTACTGTAGTGGCTCTGGGTAAGAGAGTCTGTTAAATGACTCTACTGTAGTGGCTCTGGGTAAGAGAGTCTGTTAAATGACTCTACTGTAGTGGCTCTGGGTAAGAGAGTCTGTTAAATTACTCACTACTGTAGTGGCTCTGGATGAGAGAGTCTGTTAAATGACTCACTACTGTAGTGGCTCTGGATAAGAGAGTCTGTTAAATGACTCTCTACTGTAGTGGCTCTGGATAAGAGAGTCTGTTAAATGACTCTCTACTGTAGTGGCTCTGGGTCAGAGAGTCTGTTAAATGACTCTCTACTGTAGTGGCTCTGGATAAGAGAGTCTGTTAAATGACTCACTACTGTAGTGGCTCTGGATAAGAGAGTCTGTTAAATGACTCTCTACTGTAGTGGCTCTGGATAAGAGAGTCTGTTAAATGACTCTCTACTGTAGTGGCTCTGGATAAGAGAGTCTGTTAAATGACTCACTACTGTAGTGGCTCTGGATAAGAGAGTCTGTTAAATGACTCACTACTGTAGTGGCTCTGGATGAGAGAGTCTGTTAAATGACTCACTACTGTAGTGGCTCTGGATGAGAGAGTCTGTTAAATGACTCACTACTGTAGTGGCTCTGGATGAGAGAGTCTGTTAAATGACTCACTACTGTAGTGGCTCTGGATAAGAGAGTCTGTTAAATGACTCACTACTGTAGTGGCTCTGGATAAGAGAGTCTGTTAAATGACTCACTACTGTAGTGGCTCTGGATAAGAGAGTCTGTTAAATGACTCACTACTGTAGTGGCTCTGGATGAGAGAGTCTGTTAAATGACTCACTACTGTAGTGGCTCTGGATAAGAGAGTCTGTTAAATGACTCACTACTGTAGTGGCTCTGGATAAGAGAGTCTGTTAAATGACTCACTACTGTAGTGGCTCTGGGTAAGAGAGTCTGTTAAATGACTCACTACTGTAGTGGCTCTGGGTAAGAGAGTCTGTTAAATGACTCACTACTGTAGTGGCTCTGGGTAAGAGAGTCTGTTAAATGACTCACTACTGTAGTGGCTCTGGATAAGAGAGTCTGTTAAATGACTCACTACTGTAGTGGCTCTGGGTAAGAGAGTCTGTTAAATGACTCACTACTGTAGTGGCTCTGGATAAGAGAGTCTGTTAAATGACTCTACTGTAGTGGCTCTGGATAAGAGAGTCTGTTAAATGACTCACAGCTCTGTCCTGCAAGGAATTTGTCCCCCCCCCCACACACTGCACAACAACCCTGTATGTCAACCACACCAGACTAAACCCATCTAATCTATGCACAGACACACACATCCATCTAAAACAAATGTATAAACCCCCACCTTTGTCTCCCCTCTGTCCAATGCCGTCCTGGGTAGACGTGCTGGTGCCTGGGTGTTCAAGGGATTGACCTGCTGGGAGGGAGATAGAGATTACACAACAATATATCTGGGGGTTCAGGTCAAACTACAGCTATATGTAAGTGAACAGATATTAGGTACAGGTAGATGGGAATATTCAAACCTATTTTAGGATATATTATAGACAGGCAAGTCTAAACTGGTCTCTCACACAACTCTCTGTTTATGTTTCCTTCATTTAACTAGGCAAGTCAGTGAAGAACAAATTCTTAGTTACAATGACGGCTTACCCTGGGCTAATTGTGCACCGCCCTATGGGACTCCCAATCACGGCCAGATGGGATACAGCCTGGATTTGAACCAGGTACTGCAGTGACACATCTAGCACTGAGATGCAGTGTCTTGGACCACTGAGCCACTCGGGAGCCCACTGGCTTGCTCTCTCTCTCATTATGTTTTCCACTTTTGATTGGACTGGCATTGATGTGTTAGGAGTATTGGCTTCCAGAATGATTGAATAGCTCTGTGTAATATTTTCAGATTCCTCACATCAAAAGAAGCTATTTCCGAATATAGTACAGGCTATAGTAAAGGCCCATAGCAATAGAATACTCTTGACCTTGTAGATACTACACAGCTAGTCTGCAGGAGGCCCTTGATTTAAAACCAAGTACTTTCATTCTTTAATTTAATTTCAACCCGTGGAGTTTCCCTACATCCCAACAGATATCTTCCACAGGGAAGAAGGTATTGGCCACATCCCAGGGAAGGTATTGGTCACATCCCAGGGCAGGTATTGGCCACATCCCAGGGAAGAAGGTATTGGTCACATCCCAGGGAAGGTATTGGTCACATCCCAGGGAAGGTATTGGCCACATCCCAGGGAAGAAGGTATTGGTCACATCCCAGGGAAGGTATTGGCCACATCCCAGGGAAGAAGGTATTGGTCACATCCCAGGGAAGAAGGTATTGGTCACATCCCAGGGAAGAAGGTATTGGTCACATCCCAGGGAAGAAGGTATTGGTCACATCCCAGGGAAGAAGGTATTGGTCACATCCCAGGGAAGGTATTGGTCACATCCCAGGGAAGAAGGTATTGGTCACATCCCAGGGCAGGTATTGGCCACATCCCAGGGCAGGTATGGGCCACATCCCAGGGAAGGTATTGGCCACAACCCAGGGAACATATTGGCCACATCCCAGGGCAGGTATTGGCCACAACCCAGGGAACATATTGGCCACATCCCAGGGCAGGTATTGGCCACAACCCAGGGAACATATTGGCCACATCCCAGGGCAGGTATTGGCCACAACCCAGGGAACATATTGGCCACATCCCAGGGCAGGTATTGGCCACAACCCAGGGAACATATTGGCCACATCCCAGGGCAGGTATTGGCCACAACCCAGGGAAAATATTGGCCACATCCCAGGGAACATATTGACCTAATTTTTCCCCATTTGCTTCAAATCTGCCAAGTCTGGTTCTGTCTTTGGGAAACTTGTGGATGTTTGTAATTTTCTAATGTAAGTCTTATATTTGCGTGTGGGGGTGGGGTGTTACTTGCTTGATATTAATATTTAAGTTTGTTTTAACATGTCTAATGTTTAAAATGCTGTGTTTTGTAGTTAAGTTTTCAACTGACCCCAGCAACCCTTTTCATTGGTGATCTGTACTTGAGCTGTTGAACTGACTCTTCTTGGCGAAATATATCCTGCTGTGTTTTTATTCACTTCCCATTGGCTGAGCAGATTGATATTCTGGTCTTGTGGAGTCCATTGACTGGGGTCAGCCCCACACCTTAAGTGTGTTGATTAGCTGTACTGTGCTACACTGTGGACACAGGAGGGAGGGCTGGCCAAAGGTGTTTGAATGCAAATAGAGCAACACTGAGATCGGCTCCGATAGTCTCTCACATGCTGTGTGTGTGTGTGTGTGCGTGCGTGTGTGTGTGTGTGTGTGTGTGTGTGTGTGTGTGTGTGTGTGTGTGTGTGTGTGTGTGTGTGTGTGTGTGTGTGTGTGTGTGTGTAGGGGGAAGGGGAGACGGCAGATCAGTGAAGACAGTCCACTTAGTTTTAGTTTAGTTTATTAATTCGACCATTTAAAAAAAAAGGCACACATAAAACTTAAAGGTCATACATGCACATGAATAAAATCATGGAGGATGACACACTATACAGTCTGGGACTTATTTCCATTGTTAAATCATGGAGGATAACACACTATACAGTCTGGGACTTATTTCCATTGTTAAATCATGGAGGATAACACACTATACAGTCTGGGACTTATTTCCATTGTTAAATCATGGAGGATAACACACAATACAGTCTGGGACTTATTTCCATTGTTAAATCATGGAGGATAACACACTATACAGTCTGGGACTTATTTCCATTGTTAAATCATAGAGGATAACACACTATACAGTCTGGGACTTATTTCCATTGTTAAATCATAGAGGATAACACACTATACAGTCTGGGACTTATTTCCATTGTTAAATCATGGAGGATAACACACAATACAGTCTGGGACTTATTTCCATTGTTAAATCATAGAGGATAACACACTATACAGTCTGGGACTTATTTCCATTGTTAAATCATAGAGGATAACACACTATACAGTCTGGGACTTATTTCCATTGTTAAATCATAGAGGATAACACACAATACAGTCTGGGACTTATTTCCATTGTTAAATCATAGAGGATAACACACAATACAGTCTGGGACTTATTTCCATTGTTAAATCATAGAGGATAACACACTATACAGTCTGGGACTTATTTCCATTGTTAAATCATAGAGGATAACACACAATACAGTCTGGGACTTATTTCCATTGTTAAATCATAGAGGATAACACACTATACAGTCTGGGACTTATTTCCATTGTTAAATCATGGAGGATAACACACTATACAGTCTGGGACTTATTTCCATTGTTAAATCATAGAGGATAACACACTATACAGTCTGGGACTTATTTCCATTGTTAAATCATGGAGGATAACACACAATACAGTCTGGGACTTATTTCCATTGTTAAATCATGGAGGATAACACACAATACAGTCTGGGACTTATTTCCATTGTGGTCCTCTTGAGACAAGATGGCTACACAAGATGGAACACAGTATGGCAGTGAAATATTAAAACAAAAACATAGGAGAACATCTATGTCATCACAAACAGAGAAGAAGAACATCTATCTCATCATTCCAGTTACATCACAGGGGTTATTCATATAGACACAGAAGACATCAAACATATAATAATAATAATAATATATGCCATTTAGCAGACGCTTTTATCCAAAGCGACTTACAGTCATGTGTGCATACATTCTACGTATGGGTGGTCCCGGGAATCGAACCCACTACCCTGGCGTTACAAGCGCCATGCTCTACCAACTGAGCCACATAGGACCCTAATACATATTTTGACTTTATTTTTTAAGCTGTCCAGAGCAGGCATTGTTTTAATAGGCAGAGGCAACTCATTCCAATCTGAGGCTCCAGTACACAAGAAACTGGTTCACCTTTGTGCCCAGGGGCCCTGGACTCCAGGGGGGCCCCATTGATTTTGTTAGTCACTCTAACTCAGATATCATATGAACATGGCAAAATGAGTAGAATTGCATAACATTTGTTTTAAAACAGCAACATTGTCTTTACATGCCATGGAAAATTAGTAGAATTGCAGAGAATTGACTTTTAACGTTGCAGATTACACATTTTGGCCCACCACGCATATTACACATTTTGGCCCACCACTCAGATTACACATTTTGGCCCACCACTCAGATTACACATTTTGGCCCACCACGCAGATTACACATTTTGGCCCACCACTCAGATAAACACATTTTGGCCCACCACTCAGATTACACATTTTGGCCCACCACGCATATTACATTTTGGCCCACCACGCAGATTACACATTTTGGCCCACCACTCAGATTACACATTTTGGCCCACCACTCAGATTACACATTTTGTCCCACCACGCATATTACATTTTGGCCCACCACTCAGATTACATTTTGGCCCACCACGCAGATTACATTTTGGCCCACCACGCAGATTACACATTTTGGCCCACCACGCATATTACATTTTGGCCCACTTTATTACACATTTTGGGCCACCACGCATATTACATTTTGGCCCACCACGCAGATTACACATTTTGGCCCACCACTCAGATTACACATTTTGGCCCACCACGCAGATTACACATTTTGGCCCACCACGCATATTACATTTTGGCCCACCACGCAGATTACATTTTGGCCCACCACGCAGATTACACATTTTGGCCCACCACTCAGATTACACATTTTGGCCCACCACGCAGATTACACATTTTGGCCCACCACTCAGATTACACATTTTGGCCCACCACGCATATTACATTTTGGACCACCACTCAGATTATATTTTGGGCCACCACGCAGATTACACATTTTGGCCCACCACGCAGATTATATTTTGGGCCACCACGCAAATTACATTTTGGCCCACCACGCAGATTATATTTTGGCCCACCACGCAGATTATATTTTGGCCCACCACGCAGATTATATTTTGGCCCACCACTCAGATTATATTTTGGCCCACCACACAGATTATATTTTGGCCCACCACGCAGATTACACATTTTGGCCCACCACTCAGATAAACACATTTTGGCCCACCACTCAGATTACACATTTTGGCCCACCACTCAGATTACACATTTTGACCCACCACGCATATTACATTTTGGCCCACCACGCAGATTACACATTTTGGCCCACCACGCATATTACATTTTGGCCCACCACGCAGATTACACATTTTGGCCCACCACGCATATTACATTTTGGCCCACCACGCATATTACACATTTTGGGCCACCACGCAGATTACACATTTTGGCCCAACACTCAGATTACACATTTTGGCCCACCACGCAGATTACACATTTTGGCCCACCACGCATATTACATTTTGGCCCACCACGCAGATTACATTTTGGCCCACCACGCAGATTACACATTTTGGCCCACCACTCAGATTACACATTTTGGCCCACCACGCAGATTACACATTTTGGCCCACCACTCAGATTACACATTTTGGCCCACCACGCATATTACATTTTGGCCCACCACTCAGATTATATGTTGGGCCACCACGCAGATTACACATTTTGGCCCACCACGCAGATTATATTTTGGGCCACCACGCAAAATTACATTTTGGCCCACCACGCAGATTATATTTTGGCCCACCACGCAGATTATATTTTGGCCCACCACGCAGATTATATTTTGGCCCACCACTCAGATTATATTTTGGCCCACCACACAGATTATATTTTGGCCCACCACGCAGATTACACATTTTGGCCCACCACTCAGATAAACACATTTTGGCCCACCACTCAGATTACACATTTTGGCCCACCACTCAGATTACACATTTTGACCCACCACGCATATTACATTTTGGCCCACCACGCAGATTACACATTTTGGCCCACCACGCATATTACATTTTGGCCCACCACGCAGATTACACATTTTGGCCCACCACGCATATTACATTTTGGCCCACCACGCATATTACACATTTTGGGCCACCACGCAGATTACACATTTTGGCCCACCACTCAGATTACACATTTTGGCCCACCACGCAGATTACACATTTTGGCCCACCACGCATATTACATTTTGGCCCACCACTCAGATTACATTTTGGCCCACCACGCAGATTACATTTTGGCCCACCACGCAGATTACACATTTTGGCCCACCACGCAGATTACACATTTTGGCCCACCACGCAGATTACACATTTTGGCCCACCACTCAGATTACACATTTTGGCCCACCACGCATATTACATTTTGGCCCACCACTCAGATTATATTTTGGGCCACCACGCAGATTACACATTTTGGCCCACCACGCAGATTATATTTTGGGCCACCACACAAATTACATTTTGGCCCACCACGCAGATTATATTTTGGCCCACCACGCAGATTATATTTTGGCCCACCACGCAGATTATATTTTGGCCCACCACTCAGATTATATTTTGGCCCACCACACAGATTATATTTTGGCCCACCACGCAGATTATATTTTGACCCACCACTCAGATTATATTTTGGCCCACCACGCAGATTATATTTTGACCCACCACTCAGATTATATTTTGGCCCACCACGCAGATTATATTTTGACCCACCACTCAGATTATATTTTGGCCCACCACGCAGATTATATTTTGACCCACCACTCAGATTATATTTTGGCCCACCACGCAGATTGTATTTTGGCCCACCACGCAGATTTGGCCCATAGCCTGGTGGACTGTCTTCACTGATCTGCAGTCCTGCTACAACCTGTCCTGTAGAGTGACATCCTGTCCTGTAGAGTGACATCCTGTCCTGTAGAGTGACATCCTGTCCTGCAGAGTGACATCCTGTCCTGTAGAGTGACATCCTGTCCTGTAGAGTGACATCCTGTCCTGTAGAGTGACATCCTGTCCTGTAGAGTGACATTCTGTCCTGCTACATCCTGTCATGCAGAGTGACATCCTGTCCAACAGAGTGACATCCTGTCCTGTTACATCCTGTCCAACAGAGTGACATCCTGTCCTGCTACATCCTGTCCTATAGAGTGACATCCTGTCCTGTAGAGTGACATCCTGTCCTGCAGAGTGACATCCTGTCCTGTAGAGTGACATCCTGTCCTGTAGAGTGACATCCTGTCCTGTAGAGTGACATCCTGTCCTGCAGAGTGACATCCTGTCCTGCAGAGTGACATCCTGTCCTGTAGAGTGACATCCTGTCCTGTAGAGTGACATCCTGTCCTGCAGAGTGACATCCTGTCCTGCAGAGTGACATCCTGTCCTGTAGAGTGACATCCTGTCCTGCAGAGTGACATCCTGTCCTGTAGAGTGACATCCTGTCCTGCAGAGTGACATCCTGTCCTGCAGAGTGACATCCTGTCCAACAGAGTGACATCCTGTCCTGCTACATCCTGTCCTGTAGAGTGACATCCTGTCCTGTAGAGTGACATCCTGTCCTGTAGAGTGACATCCTGTCCTGCAGAGTGACATCCTGTCCTGCAGAGTGTCATCCTGTCCTGTAGAGTGACATCCTGTCCAACAGAGTGACATCCTGTCCTGCTACATCCTGTCCTGTAGAGTGGCATCCTGTCCTGTCCAGCAGTGTGATGTCCTGTAGTGTCGCGTCCTGTAGTGCATAGGCAGAAATCCCAGGGGGGATGGGGGAACACAAACCCGTGTCACAGCCACAGCAGGACCAACCTTGTTGCCAGAAGCACCAATATAGGGGACAGTGGCACAGCATTGTCCAGTTACCTCGCACAAAACCAAAACACCCACCCAATTTATAGAACCGCAAAACTCTTTCCAACAGAGTATGGCGATTTCCCCTGGCTACATTATAATCCATCAATAAAAGGAGTGTTGGCCATCTTTTGGCCAAAGAGCGGATGCTGCCTTCATTAGTGCAGGATTTAGGAAATGGAGAAAAGCCATTGTAAAATTCACAGCACATCAAAACTGCTAAACCCACCGCCACTTTGTAACTGTAACAGCACATCAACTACAGGGCAAAAAAAGTATTTAGTCAGCCACAAATTGTGCAAGTTCTCCCACTTAAAAATATGAGAGAGGCCTGTAATTTTCATCAAAGTACACATCAACTATGACAGACAAAATGAGAAAAAAAATCCAGAAAATCACATTGTAGGATTTTTAATGAATTTATTAGCAGATTATGATGGAGAATAAGTATTTGGTCAATAACAAAAGTTTATCTCAATACTTTGTTATATACCATTTGTTGGCAATGACAGAGGTCAAACGTTTTCTGAAAGTCTTCACAAGGTTTTCACACACTGTGGCCCATTCCTCCATGCATATCTCCTCTAGAGCAGTGATGTTTTGGGGCTGTTGCTGGGCAACATGGACTTTCAACTCCCTCCAAAGATTTTCTATGGGGTTGAGATCTGGAGACTGGCGAGGCCACTCCAGGACCTTGAAATGCTTCTTAAGAAGCCACTCCTTTGTTGCCCGGGCGGTGTGTTTGGGATCATTGTCATGCTGAAAGACCCAGCCACGTTTCATCTTCAATGCCCTTGCTGATGGAAGGAGGTTTTCACTCAAAATCTCACGATACATGGCCCCATTCAATCTTTCCTTTACACGGATCAGTCGTCCTGGTCCCTTTGCAGAAAAACAGCCCCAAAGCATGATGTTTCCACCCCCATGCTTCACAGGAGGTATTGTGTTCTTTGGATGCAACTCAGCATTCTTTGTCCTCCAAACATGACGAATGGAGTTTTTACCAAAAAGTAATATTTTAGTTTCATGTGACCATATGACATTCTCCCAATCTTCTTCTGGATCATCCAAATGCTCTCTAGCAAACGTCAGACGGGCCTGGACATGTACTGGCTTAAGCAGGGGGACACATCTGGCACTGCATGATTTGAGTCCCTGGCGGCGTAGTGTGTTACTGATGGTAGGCTTTGTTACTTTGGTCCCAGCTCTCTGCAGGTCATTCATTAGGTCCCCCCGTGTGGTTCTGGGATTTTTGCTCACCGTTCTTGTGATCATTTTGACCCCACGGGGTGAGATCTTGCGTGGAGCCCCAGATCGAGGCAGATTATCAGTGGTCTTGTATGTCTTCCATTTCCTAATAATTGCTCCCACAGTTGATTTCTTCAAACCAAGCTGATTACCTATTGCAGATTCAGTCTTCCCATTCTACAATTTTGTTTCTGGTGTCCTTTGACAGCTCTTTGGTCTTGGCCATAGTGGAGTTTGGAGTGTGACTGTTTGAGGTTGTGGACAGGTGTCTTTCATACTGATAACAAGTTCAAACAGGTGCCATTAATACAGGTAACGAGTGGATGACAGAGGACAGAGGAGCCTCTTAAAGAAGGTCTGTGAGAGCCAGAAATCTTGCTTGTTTGTAGGTGACCAAATACTTATTTTCCACCATAATTTGCAAATAAATTCATAAAAAATCCTACAATGTGATTTTCTGGTTTTGTCTGTCATAGTTGAAGTGTACCTATGATGAAAATTACAGGCCTCTCTCATCTTTTTAAGTGGGAGAACTTGCACAATTGGTGGCTGACTAAATACTTTTTTGCCCCACTGTAAATCCAATCAGTGTCCAGTTATCCAGCGTGTGGGGTAAACAGAAGGAGCCATTGCTTGATGAAAATTGTTAGTTCGTTGTGGCATGTGGCAAAACAGGGACAAGCCATTTAAGGGCCACATGGATGACAATGGGAATGTATAAATCTGATTACACAGGCTGGCTGCTCAGCCTCTCTACTGATCCAGGATTCCTTTCTTGGGTCCATCAGTTAGTTGTCCTCTATGGCCAGTCAGGAAAGTTTAAGAGCATGTTTGAATCAATTGCCACATCCGATGATACACATCTGACCACCCTGAAACCACCCAATAAGGTGGACTGTGTATAATACTGCTATTAGAGCTGTGCTAGGGCAGTATGAACCGCTACTATGCAGCCTAGAGGAGATGGCAAAAATCTGCATCCAAGACAGCTTCAACTGCCAGTGGCTTATTCGAGCACTTCAGCAAAGGCAAGATTGTGTTGGGCCTCACACTTGCCTCTGCTGTTCTCGGAGAGCTTGAATGCCTAAACATTTCACTGCAACAGAAAACTCAGACTGCCTCTGGTGTGCAGGTTACACACTCAAGACGATTTGCTGGCAAAGCAGTGGATCACTATAGGGCAGAATGTTTTTTAAGTGTTGGATGGTTGGGAGGTTCAGTTTGGCGACCGTTTTGACCAGGACAGTCTAAACGTCCTGCTTCTCACGGTGGAGTTGGATGAGTCTCTAGATCAGTACCCTGAGCTGAACATAGATTCTCTTTCAGTGCAGTTGCCTCTCTTTCGCAACAAATACCCCTGTAGTAGCAGTGGAGAGGCAGCAGAGGTCCTCAGGAGGCTTCCAGTGGAGGTGTGGGGGTTGTTTGACCAAGTTGAGATGCTGATCAGAATTTTGTTTGTGGTGCCAGTGTCAAATCAATCAAATGTATTTATAAAGCCCGTCTTACATCAGCTGATATCTCAAAGTGCTGTACAGAAACCCAGCCTAAAACCCCCAAACAGCAAGCAATGCAGGTGTAGAAGCACGGTGGCTAGGAAAAAGTCCCGAGAAAGGCCAGAACCCAGGAAGAAAACTAGAGAGGAACCAGGCTATGAGGGGTGGCCAGTCCTCTTCTGGCTGTGCCGGGTGGAGATTACAACAGAACATGGCCAAGATGTTCAAATGCTCATAAATGACCAGATTGGTCAAATAATAATGATCACAGTAATTGTCGAGGGTGCAACAGGTCAGCACCTCAGGAGTAAATGTCAGTTGGCTAGCCGATCATAGCCGATCAGGCTCAGGTCCTAGGGCTCAGGTCCTAGGGCTCAGGTCCTAGGGCTCAGGTCCTAGGGCTCAGGTCCTAGGGCTCAGGTCCTCCGAGAGAGAGAGAGAGAGAGAGAGAGAGAGAGAGAGAGAGAGAGAGAGAGAGAGAGAGAGAGAGAGAGAGAGAGAGAGAGAGAGAGAGAGAGAGAGAGAGAGAGAGAGAGACAAAGAGAGAGAGAGACAAAGAGAGAGAAAGAAAGAAAGAAAGAAAGAAAGAAAGAAAGAAAGAAAGAAAGAAAGAAAGAAAGAAAGAAAGAGAGAGAGAGAGAGAGAGAGAGAGAGAGAGAGAGAGAGAGAGAGAGAGAGAGAGAGAGAGAGAGAGAGAAAGAGGGAAGGAAGGAAGGAAGGAAGGAAGGAAGGAAGGAAGGAAGGAAAGAGAGAGAGAATTAGAGAGAGCATATTTAAATGCACACTGGACACCGGATAAGACAGGAGAAATACTCCAGATATAACAGACTGACCCTAGCCCCCGACAGCATCGGGGCAGCATAAATACGTGTCTTCATGTGAGGCTGAGAGGAGTTTCAGTGCACTCTGCAGGTTACAAACTTGACTACGGGCTAGCATGGGCCAAGAGAGACTGAACAGCACAGTTGTCTGTAACCAAATCAAAACAGTTTATTTGTTGTAGTCCACAATCATCTCCTTAGTCTTGGTTACGTTGAGGGATAGGTTGTTGTTCTGGCACCACCCAGGACTCTGTCCTCCTCTCTATAGGCTGTCTCGTTGTTGTAAGGTGATCAGGCCTACCAATGTTGTGTCGTCTGCAAACTTAATGATGGTGTTGGAGTTGTACCTGGCCACGCAGTAGTGGGTGAACAGGGAGTACAGGAGGGGACCGAGTACGCACCCCTGCTGAGGGGCTCCAGTGTTGAGGATCACCATGGCAGATGTGTTGCTACCTACCCTCACCACCTGGGGATGACCCATCTGGAATTTCAGGATCCAGTTGCAGAGGGAGGTGTTTAGTCCTAGGATCCTTAGCTTAGTGATGAGCTTTGAGGGTACTATGGTGTTGTCAATGAATAGCATTCTCACATAGGTGTTCCTTTTGTCCAGGTGGGAAAGGGCAGTGTGGAGTGCAATAGAGATTGCATCATCTGGTGATCTGTTTGTGCGGTATGTAAATTGGAGTGGGTCTAGGGTTTCTGGGATAATGGTATTGATGTGAGCCATTACCAACCTTTCAAAGCACTTCATGGCTACGGACGTGAGTGCTACGGGTCTGTAGTCATTTAGGCTGGTTGCCTTTGTGTTCTTGGGCACAGGGACTATGGTGGTCTCCTTGAAACATGTTGATATTACAGACTCAATCAGGGACATGTTGGAAATGTCAGTGAAGACACCTGCCAGTTGGTCAGCACATGCCCGGAGCACACGTCCTGGTAATCCGTCTGGCCCCGCGGCCTTGTGAATGTTGACCTGTTTAAAGGTCTTACTCACGTCGGCTACGGAGAGCGTGATCACACAGTCGTCCGGAACAGCTGATGCTCTTATGCATGCCTTAGTGTTGCTTGCCTCGATGCGAGCATAGAAGTGAATAAGTTTGTCTGGTGAGCTCGTGTCACTGGGCACGAGCTCAATGTACATAAAGACTGGACAGTCTCAAGAGGTAAAATATCTGCTAGTAATTTGTTGGATCCATTGAAATCCGCAAACATTTTGTTTGGTTCTTTTGTTCATTAGTTCAGTAGTGTGTATAGCAGTGGTTCTCAAGCTTTTTTGGGTACTGGAACCCATATTTTGAGGCAAGGCAGGCAAGGTTTTGAGTGGTCCTCAGGGACCACCACCCCCTCTATATTATATGTAAAGTTACTGGAAACCTTGTGAGAGTAAAAAGAGCAGGTTTCTGGGCACGATAGCATAGATTCAAGGCATAGTGTACAGACAAAGGTAAGGTAGGATGTGAGTAAATTGGAGGTAAACCTAGGCATTGAGTAATGAAGAGAGAGATATAGTCTCTAGAGATGTTTAAACCAGGTGATGTCATCGCATATGTAGGAGATGGAACAACATGGTTGGTTAAGGCATATTGAGCAGGGCAAGAGGCTCTACAGTGAAATAAGACAGTAATCACTAACCAGGACAGTAATGG
The DNA here is from genome assembly GCF_023373465.1 of Oncorhynchus keta. Lineage (NCBI taxonomy): Eukaryota > Metazoa > Chordata > Actinopteri > Salmoniformes > Salmonidae > Oncorhynchus > Oncorhynchus keta. The sequence goes on from NC_068428.1 coordinate 43,375,139, forward strand.
ACAAGGCATATTGATATTAGAGAGAGGCATGTGTAGCCAAGTGAACATATGGGTCCAGTGAGTGGTTGGGCTGGCTGGGGACACGGCGATTCAGACAGTTAGCAGGCCGATGCTAACCAGCTAACAGTTAGTAGTCCGGGGCAAGCTAGCAGTTAGCAGGCCGGGTTAGCAAGCAAACAGTTAGCAGGGGCTAGCAGGTAGCAGACCGGGTTAGCAAGCAAGCAGTTAGCAAGGGCTAGCAGTTAGCAGACCGGGCAGGCAAGCTAGCAGTTAGCAGACCGGGCACGGCAAGCTAGCAGTTAGTAGGGGCTAGCAGTTAGCAGACCAGGTTAGCAAGCAAGCAGTTAGCCGACCGGGCAGGCAAGCTAGCAGTTAGCAGACCGGGTTAGCAAGCAAGCAGATAGCAGGGGCTAGAAAGTTAGCCTTTGGGGGATGTCGCGATGGGGGTAAGTCTGTTTTTGCCTCTTTGTGCGGTGACGTCGATAGACCAGTCGTGGAATTAGTAGGGTTCCAAGTAGCTCTAGGTAGCTAGCAGGCCTAGCTGGTTAGCATAATGGGCCTTCAGCGGGCGTCGCGCCTGAGGGGCCTGTTGGAGTCCTCAGGCAGATTATGTCGGTATTCCAGTCGTAGGGGATCTACGGGGTTCCATGCCCCGTACCGGCTGTAGAAGGGGTCCGGGTATTGTAGTCCAGGAGTATTCTTCGGTGGTAGCACAGGAGCCCTGGCCGGGCTAGCTTCAAGCTAATTGGTGCTTGCTCTGGGATGGAAACGCTAGCCAGCTAACCGCAATCATCCGGGATTGCGGTTAGCTAGTTGTGAAGATCCAGATGAAAATGTTCAGTTTGCGGTAGGAAACCGCGGTTAAAAATAATAGGTCCGTTATGCTCTGGTTAGAGTCACGTTGTTCGAACTGACGAGAGCTTTTCCGAGCTGAAGGTTAGCTGATGACCGCTGGCAATGAATTCCAGATCCGAAGTAAATATAAATACTTTAGAAAAAAAAGCAGATCCACGCCACATTGGGTGAGGTGGGTTGCAGGAGAGTATTTAGATGCTGAGGTTTAGCAAAATATTTTAAAGGATATGCGACGAAGAAGATGTAAAACGATATATACAAGGGACATGACAGGACAAAGACGTCTGACTGCTACGCCATCTTGGATTGATGTCCTGTACTGTAGTGTCCTATAGTATCCTGTCTTGTAGTATTCTGTCCTGTAGTGTCCTGTCCTGTAGTGTCCTGTCCTGTAGGGTCCTGTCCTGTAGTGTCCTGTACTGTAGTGTCCTGTCCTGTAGGGCCCTGTCCTGTAGTGTCCTGTCCTGTAGTGTCATGTCCTGTTGTGTCATGTCCTGTAGTGTCATGTCCTGTAGTGTCCTGTCTTGTAGTATTCTGTCTTGTAGTGTCCTGTCCTGTAGTGTCCTGTCCTGTAGGGTCCTGTCCTGTAGTGTCCTGTACTGTAGTGTCCTGTCCTGTAGGGTCCTGTCCTGTAGTGTCCTGTCCTGTAGTGTCATGTCCTGTTGTGTCATGTCCTGTAGTGTCATGTCCTGTAGTGTCCTGTCTTGTAGTATTCTGTCTTGTAGTGTCCTGTCTTGTAGTGTCCTGTCCTGTAGTGTCCTGTCCTGTAGTGTCCTGTCCTGTAGTGTCCTGTCCTGTAGTGTCATGTCCTGTAGTGTCCTGTCCTATAGTGTCATGTCCTGTAGTGTCCTGTCTTGTAGTATTCTGTCCTGTAGTGTCCTGTCCTGTAGTGTCCTGTCCTGTAGGGTCCTGTCCTGTAGTGTCCTGTACTGTAGTGTCCTGTCCTGTAGGGTCCTGTCCTGTAGTGTCCTGTCCTGTAGTGTCCTGTCCTGTAGTGTCATGTCCTGTAGTGTCATGTCCTGTAGTGTCATGTCCTGTAGTGTCCTGTCTTGTAGTATTCTGTCTTGTAGTGTCCTGTCTTGTAGTGTCCTGTCCTGTAGTGTCCTGTCCTGTAGTGTCCTGTCCTGTAGTGTCCTGTCCTGTAGTGTCATGTCCTGTAGTGTCCTGTCTTGCAGTATTCTGTCCTGTAATGTCCTGTCCTGTAGTGTCCTGTCCTGTAGTGTCCTGTCCTGTAGTGCTCTGTCCTGTAGTGTCATGTCCTGTAGTGTCCTGTCCTGTAGTGTCATGTCCTGTAGTGTCCTGTCTTGTAGTATTCTGTCCTGTAGTGTCCTGTCCTGTAGTGTCATGTCCTGTAGTGTCCTGTCCTGTAGTGTCATGTCCTGTAGTGTCCTGTCTTGTAGTATTCTGTCCTGTAGTGTCCTGTCCTGTAGTGTCCTGTCTCGTAGTGTCCTGTCCTGTAGTGTCCTGTCCTGTAGTGTCCTGTCCTGTAGTGTAGTGTCATGTCCTGTAGTGTCATGTCCTGTAGTGTCATGTCCTGTAGTGTCCTGTCTTGTAGTATTCTGTCTTGTAGTGTCCTGTCTTGTAGTGTCCTGTCCTGTAGTGTCCTGTCCTGTAGTGTCCTGTCCTGTAGTGTCCTGTCCTGTAGTGTCATGTCCTGTAGTGTCCTGTCTTGCAGTATTCTGTCCTGTAATGTCCTGTCCTGTAGTGTCCTGTCCTGTAGTATCCTGTCCTGTAGTGTCCTGTCCTGTAGTGCTCTGTCCTGTAGTGTCATGTCCTGTAGTGTCCTGTCCTGTAGTGTCATGTCCTGTAGTGTCCTGTCTTGTAGTATTCTGTCCTGTAGTGTCCTGTCCTGTAGTGTCATGTCCTGTAGTGTCCTGTCCTGTAGTGTCATGTCCTGTAGTGTCCTGTCTTGTAGTATTCTGTCTTGTCATGTCCTGTAGTGTCCTGTCCTATAGTGTCATGTCCTGTAGTGTCCTGTCTTGTAGTATTCTGTCCTGTAGTGTCCTGTCCTGTAGTGTCCTGTCTCGTAGTGTCCTGTCCTGTAGTGTCCTGTCCTGTAGTGTCCTGTCCTGTAGTGTCCTGTCCTGTAGTGTCCTGTCTTGCAGTATTCTGTCCTGTAGTGTCCTGTCCTGTAGTGTCATGTCCTGTAGTGTCCTGTCCTGTAGTGTCATGTCCTGTAGTGTCCTGTCTTGTAGTATTCTGTCTTGTAGTATTCTGTCCTGTCCTGTAGTGTCATGTCCTGTAGTGTCATGTCCTGTAGTGTCCTGTCCTGTAGTGTCCTGTCTTGTAGTATTCTGTCCTGTCCTGTAGTGTCCTGTCCTGTAGTGTCATGTCCTGTAGTGTCCTGTCCTGTAGTGTCATGTCCTGTAGTGTCCTGTCCTGTAGTGTCCTGTCCTGTAGTGTCCTGTCCTGTAGTGTCATGTCCTGTAGTGTCCTGTCCTGTAGTGTCCTGTCCTGTAGTGTCCTGTCCTGTAGTATTCTGTCCTGTAGTGTCATGTCCTGTAGTGTCATGTCCTGTAGTGTTCTGTCCTGTAGTATTCTGTCCTGTCCTGTAGTGTCCTGTCCTGTAGTGTCCTGTCTTGTAGTATTCTGTCTTGTCCTGTAGTGTTCTGTCCTGTAGTGTCCTGTCCTATAGTGTCATGTCCTGTAGTGTCATGTCCTGTAGTGTCATGTCCTGTAGTGTCCTGTCTTGTAGTATTCTGTCTTGTCCTGTAGTGTCCTGTCCTGTAGTGTCTTGTCCTGTAGTGTCCTGTCCTGTAGTGTCCTGTCTTGTAGTATTCTGTCTTGTCATGTCCTGTAGTATCATGTCCTGTAGTGTCCTGTCCTGTAGTATTCTGTCCTGTAATGTCATGTCCTGTAGTATCATGTCCTGTAGTGTCCTGTCCTGTAGTGTCCTGTCCTGTAGTGTCCTGTCCTGTAGTGTCCTGTCTTGTAGTATTCTGTCCTGTCCTGTAGTGTCCTGTCCTGTAGTGTCATGTCCTGTAGTGTCCTGTCCTGTAGTGTCATGTCCTGTAGTGTCCTGTCCTGTAGTGTCCTGTAGTGTCCTGTCCTGTAGTGTCATGTCCTGTAGTGTCCTGTCCTGTAGTGTCCTGTCCTGTAGTGTCCTGTCCTGTAGTATTCTGTCCTGTAGTGTCATGTCCTGTAGTGTCATGTCCTGTAGTGTCCTGTCCTGTAGTATTCTGTCCTGTCCTGTAGTGTCCTGTCCTGTAGTGTCCTGTCTTGTAGTATTCTGTCTTGTCCTGTAGTGTTCTGTCCTGTAGTGTCCTGTCCTGTAGTGTCATGTCCTGTAGTGTCCTGTCCTGTAGTGTCCTGTAGTGTCCTGTCCTGTAGTGTCATGTCCTGTAGTGTCCTGTCCTGTAGTGTCCTGTCCTGTAGTGTCCTGTCCTGTAGTATTCTGTCCTGTAGTGTCATGTCCTGTAGTGTCATGTCCTGTAGTGTCCTGTCTTGTAGTATTCTGTCTTGTCCTGTAGTGTCCTGTCCTGTAGTGTCTTGTCCTGTAGTGTCCTGTCCTGTAGTGTCCTGTCTTGTAGTATTCTGTCTTGTAATGTCATGTCCTGTAGTATCATGTCCTGTAGTGTCCTGTCCTGTAGTATTCTGTCCTGTAATGTCATGTCCTGTAGTATCATGTCCTGTAGTGTCCTGTCCTGTAGTGTCCTGTCCTGTAGTGTCCTGTCTTGTCCTGTAGTGTCCTGTCCTGTAGTGTCCTGTCCTGTAGTGTCCTGTCCTGTAGTATTCTGTCTTGTCCTGTAGTGTCCTGTCCTGTAGTGTCCTGTCCTGTAGTGTCCTGTCCTGTAGTGTCCTGTCCTGTAGTGTCCTGTCTTGCAGTATTCTGTCCTGTAGTGTCCTGTCCTGTAGTGTCATGTCCTGTAGTGTCCTGTCCTGTAGTGTCATGTCCTGTAGTGTCCTGTCTTGTAGTATTCTGTCTTGTAGTATTCTGTCCTGTCCTGTAGTGTCATGTCCTGTAGTGTCATGTCCTGTAGTGTCCTGTCCTGTAGTATTCTGTCCTGTAATGTCATGTCCTGTAGTATCATGTCCTGTCCTGTAGTGTCCTGTCCTGTAGTGTCCTGTCCTGTAGTGTCCTGTCTTGTAGTATTCTGTCCTGTCCTGTAGTGTCCTGTCCTGTAGTGTCATGTCCTGTAGTGTCATGTCCTGTAGTGTCATGTCCTGTAGTGTCCTGTCCTGTAGTGTCCTGTGGTGTCCTGTCCTGTAGTGTCATGTCCTGTAGTGTCATGTCCTGTAGTGTCCTGTCCTGTAGTGTCCTGTCCTGTAGTATTCTGTCCTGTAGTGTCATGTCCTGTAGTGTCATGTCCTGTAGTGTCCTGTCCTGTAGTATTCTGTCCTGTCCTGTAGTGTCCTGTCCTGTAGTGTCCTGTCTTGTAGTATTCTGTCTTGTCCTGTAGTGTTCTGTCCTGTAGTGTCCTGTCCTATAGTGTCATGTCCTGTAGTGTCATGTCCTGTAGTGTCATGTCCTGTAGTGTCCTGTCTTGTAGTATTCTGTCTTGTCCTGTCCTGTAGTGTCTTGTCCTGTAGTGTCCTGTCCTGTAGTGTCCTGTCTTGTAGTATTCTGTCTTGTAATGTCATGTCCTGTAGTATCATGTCCTGTCGTGTCCTGTCTTGTAGTATTCTGTCCTGTAATGTCATGTCCTGTAGTATCATGTCCTGTAGTGTCCTGTCCTGTAGTGTCCTGTCCTGTAGTGTCCTGTCCTGTAGTGTCCTGTCTTGTAGTATTCTGTCTTGTCCTGTAGTGTCCTGTCCTGTAGTGTCCTGTCCTGTAGTGTCCTGTCCTGTAGTATTCTGTCTTGTCCTGTAGTGTCCTGTCCTGTAGTGTCCTGTCCTGTAGTGTCATGTCCTGTAGTGTCCTGTCCTGTAGTGTCCTGTCTTGTAGTATTCTGTCTTGTCCTGTAGTGTCCTGTCCTGTAGTATTCTGTCATGTAATGTCATGTCCTGTAGTATTCTGTCCTGTAATGTCATGTCCTGTAGTATCATGTCCTGTAGTGTCCTGTCCTGTCGTGTCATGTCCTGTAGTATCCTGTCCTGTCCTGTAATGTCATGTCCTGTAGTATCATGTCCTGTCGTGTCATGTCCTGTAGTATCCTGTCCTGTCCTGTAGTGTCCTGTCCTGTAGTATTCTGTCCTGTAATGTCATGTCCTGTAGTATCATGTCCTGTAGTGTCCTGTCCTGTAGTGTCATGTCCTGTAGTGTCCTGTCCTGTAGTGTCCTGTCCTGTAGTATTCTGTCCTGTAATGTCATGTCCTGTAGTATCATGTCCTGTAGTGTCCTGTCCTGTAGTGTCCTGTCCTGTAGTGTCCTGTCCTGTCCTGTAGTGTCCTGTCCTGTCCTGTAGTGTCCTGTCCTGTAGTGTCCTGTCCTGTCCTGTAGTGTCCTGTAGTGTCCTGTCCTGTAGTGTCCTGTCCTGTAGTGTCCTGTCCTGTACTGTGGAGTACATTGGACTGAATTCAAATACATTGAAGAAGGAAAAGCATGTTAATTGGGCCTACTAAGGAAGGACAACGGAAGCATTACCTCTTGGATACGTCCCAAATGGCCCCCTGTTCCCTACAAAGAGCCCTAGGGCACTATAAAGGAAATAGAGTTCCATTTGGGATGCAGTCCTTGGCTGAGGCCCAAAATGGATGGAAAGATTTGTATCCTCCTCATCATTATTGCCATCTGTGTTTCTAAATATTACGTTCCACTGTCAGAGGAACTGAGGGACGGACACACACTTTCCACGGTTGATCCTCGACCCCTGTGGCTGTAGTAGAGGTTCGTCTGAGAAGGAATCTTTCTGAAGTCCTTGGACACATTAATGGAATGTTCGTCAAATGTTCTATCTTTAGTTCTGGAACACCAACTCATGATGATCAATAGAACAATAGAACAACAGGCCGTATTACTCCCCGACCTTGACCTTTCTTTGTTACTTGAGAAAAATGTGCTTATTCAGAGGCATCATACCCACGTTGCCCCTGTGCCCCCTATGGGTTTGTCCTGTTAAAAATAGTATAATTCTTCAAAAAAAAATGTTTAGTTGTTTCTCTGTTATACTACTAGACCTGATAGGTTCCCAATCTCCCCAACCTCATAACTAGCCAATTCAGTCTATCAATCAAGTTAGAGTAGCTAGCTTGTCTCACTATCTTAGCTGGCATGCCTGATGGCAAGGTTGGTAGACTTTCGAAAAGCAAGCAATAACGAAATATACTGAATAATACTGTCAATATTTTACCCCGATTTTAGCAGAGATGCAGAGAAGCAAGATACAAACAGCTCGAGGGTGATGGTTAGATATGCAGAAATAAATATAGATTTTTTTTACCTACAATTAGTCATAATGATTATGGCTCTAGATTGCAGGAAAAAACGCTATTTCAGGTGTTTGAAAAATACAGAAATCTCCAACTTCTCCAAGACCACCCCGCCCACCCTCCGGATGACCCTCCCAGCCATCCTCACATATTTTCCATCCCCTCAGCCATCCCAGAGTCATATTTGTGGATGTAAAATATTTTTTATTCTTAAAACTAGTTTGCTTTGAACTTTAAGAATATGCCAGCTTATGATGACAACTGACACATGAAACATTCAAGTTTATATTGACGAACAAACTTTTGAATTAGTCAAATGTAAAACCCTGCAGTGTCTTCTCCTTTCAACGGAAATTAATTTCAATTAATAAAATCTAATGGCTTTTTGTTCCGATTAATCTTTTCTTTTAAGCTGTGAAACAAATCAAATGGATTAAAGAACACTTCCTCAACTTCATGTTTTATTCATAAAGACAGAGTTATATCTTCATCATTGATTCAACCTTGATCTCAGACAATGTCTCTGTAAGCACCATCAGACTCATCCTTCTTGTACAAACCATCCAATCAAATGGCCTCAAAATGACAATCCAGCCAGCCAGGGGGAGAGAGTGGTGTTAACCTAGCTGGACCTCGTACCAGGGGAGAGAGGTGTGTTCATGTTGATGGACCTGGTACCAGGGGAGAGAGGTGTGTTCATGTTGCTGGACCTGGTACCAGGGGAGAGAGGTGTGTTCATGTTGCTGGACCTGGTACCAGGGGAGAGAGGTGTGTTCATGTTGCTGGACCTGGTACCAGGGGAGAGAGGTGTGTTCATGTTGCTGGACCTGGTACCAGGGGAGAGAGGTGTGTTCATGTTGCTGGACCTGGTACCAGGGGAGAGAGTGGTGTTTACCTAGCTGGACCTGGTACCAGGGGAGAGAGGTGTGTTTATCCAGCTGGACCTGGTACCAGGGGAGAGAGTGGTGTTTACCTAGCTGGACCTGGTACCAGGGGAGAGAGGTGTGTTCATGTTGCTGGACCTGGTACCAGGGGAGAGAGGTGTGTTTATCCAGCTGGACCTGGTACCAGGGGAGAGAGTGGTGTTTACCTAGCTGGACCTGGTACCAGGGGAGAGAGGTGTGTTTATCCAACTGGACCTGGTACCAGGGGAGAGAGGTGTGTTCATGTTGCTGGACCTGGTACCAGGGGAGAGAGTGGTGTTTACCTAGCTGGACCTGGTATCAGGGGAGAGAGGTGTGTTTATCCAGCTGGACCTGGTACCAGGGGAGAGAGGTGTGTTTATCCAGCTGGACCTGGTACCAGGGGAGAGAGGTGTGTTTATCCAGCTGGACCTGGTACCAGGGGAGAGAGTGGTGTTTACCTAGCTGGACCTGGTACCAGGGGAGAGAGGTGTGTTCATGTTGCTGGACCTGGTACCAGGGGAGAGAGGTGTGTTCATGTTGCTGGACCTGGTACCAGGGGAGAGAGGTGTGTTCATGTTGCTGGACCTGGTACCAGGGGAGAGAGGTGTGTTCATGTTGCTGGACCTGGTACCAGGGGAGAGAGGTGTGTTCATGTTGCTGGACCTGGTACCAGGGGAGAGAGGTGTGTTCATGTTGCTGGACCTGGTACCAGGGGAGAGAGGTGTGTTCATGTTGCTGGACCTGGTACCCGGGGGAGAGAGGTGTGTTCATGTTGCTGGACCTGGTACCAGGGGAGAGAGGTGTGTTCATGTTGCTGGACCTGGTACCAGGGGAGAGAGGTGTGTTCATGTTGCTGGACCTGGTACCAGGGGAGAGAGGTGTGTTCATGTTGCTGGACCTGGTACCAGGGGAGAGAGGTGTGTTCGTGTTGCTGGACCTGGTACCAGGGGAGAGAGGTGTGTTCATGTTGCTGGACCTGGTACCCGGGGAGAGAGGTGTGTTCATGTTGCTGGACCTGGTACCAGGGGAGAGAGGTGTGTTCATGTTGCTGGACCTGGTACCAGGGAGAGAGGTGTGTTCATGTTGCTGGACCTGGTACCAGGGGAGAGAGGTGTGTTCATGTTGCTGGACCTGGTACCAGGGAGAGAGGTGTGTTCATGTTGCTGGACCTGGTACCAGGGGAGAGAGGTGTGTTCATGTTGCTGAACCTGGTACCAGGGGAGAGAGGTGTGTTCATGTTGCTGGACCTGGTACCAGGGGAGAGAGGTGTGTTCATGTTGCTGGAACTGGTACCAGGGGAGAGAGGTGTGTTCATGTTGCTGGACCTGGTACCAGGGGAGAGAGGTGTGTTCATGTTGCTGGACCTGGTACCAGGGGAGAGAGGTGTGTTCATGTTGCTGGACCTGGTACCAGGGGAGAGAGGTGTGTTCATGTTGCTGGACCTGGTACCAGGGGAGAGAGGTGTGTTCATGTTGCTGGACCTGGTACCAGGGGAGAGAGGTGTGTTCATGTTGCTGGACCTGGTACCAGGGGAGAGAGGTGTGTTCATGTTGCTGGACCTGGTACCAGGGGAGAGAGGTGTGTTCATGTTGCTGGAACTGGTACCAGGGGAGAGAGGTGTGTTCATGTTGCTGGACCTGGTACCAGGGGAGAGAGGTGTGTTCATGTTGCTGAACATGATACCAGGGGAGAGAGGTGTGTTCATGTTGCTGGACCTGGTACCAGGGGAGAGAGGTGTGTTCATGTTGCTGGACCTGGTACCAGGGGAGAGAGGTGTGTTCATGTTGCTGAACATGATACCAGGGGAGAGAGGTGTGTTCATGTTGCTGGACCTGGTACCAGGGGAGAGAGGTGTGTTCATGTTGCTGGACCTGGTACCAGGGGAGAGAGGTGTGTTCATGTTGCTGGACCTGGTACCAGGGGAGAGAGGTGTGTTCATGTTGCTGGACCTGGTACCAGGGGAGAGAGGTGTGTTCATGTTGCTGGAACTGGTACCAGGGGAGAGAGGTGTGTTCATGTTGCTGGACCTGGTACCAGGGGAGAGAGGTGTGTTCATGTTGCTGAACATGATACCAGGGGAGAGAGGTGTGTTCATGTTGCTGGACCTGGTACCAGGGGAGAGAGGTGTGTTCATGTTGCTGGACCTGGTACCAGGGGAGAGAGGTGTGTTCATGTTGCTGGACCTGGTACCAGGGGAGAGAGGTGTGTTCATGTTGCTGGACCTGGTACCAGGGGAGAGAGGTGTGTTCATGTTGCTGGACCTGGTACCAGGGGAGAGAGGTGTGTTCATGTTGCTGGAACTGGTACCAGGGGAGAGAGGTGTGTTCATGTTGCTGGACCTGGTACCAGGGGAGAGAGGTGTGTTCATGTTGCTGGACCTGGTACCAGGGGAGAGAGGTGTGTTCATGTTGCTGGAACTGGTACCAGGGGAGAGAGGTGTGTTCATGTTGCTGAACCTGGTACCAGGGGAGAGAGGTGTGTTCATGTTGCTTAACCTGGTACCAGGGGAGAGAGGTGTGTTCATGTTGCTGGACCTGGTACCAGGGGAGAGAGGTGTGTTCATGTTGCTGGACCTGGTACCAGGGGAGAGAGGTGTGTTCATGTTGCTGAACCTGGTACCAGGGGAGAGAGGTGTGTTCATGTTGCTGGACCTGGTACCAGGGGAGAGAGGTGTGTTCATGTTGCTGGACCTGGTACCAGGGGAGAGAGGTGTGTTCATGTTGCTGGACCTGGTACCAGGGGAGAGAGGTGTGTTCATGTTGATGGACCTGGTACCAGGGGAGAGAGGTGTGTTCATGTTGCTGGACCTGGTACCAGGGGAGAGAGGTGTGTTCATGTTGCTGGACCTGGTACCAGGAGAGAGAGGTGTGTTCATGTTGCTGGACCTGGTACCAGGGGAGAGAGGTGTGTTCATGTTGCTGGACCTGGTACAAAGACCTTGGTGAAGACTACAGTTCCTCCCCTGGCCTGAAGGCGGGTCAGAGCTGCTCAGAAGGACAAACGAGGAACATGGGTATCTGATCCAGCTGGACCTGGTATCAGGGGAGAGAGATGTGTTTATCCAGCTGGACCTGGTACCGGGGGAGAGAGGTGTGTTTATCCAGCTGGACCTGGTACCGGGGGAGAGAGGTGTGTTTATCCAGCTGGACCTGGTATCAGGGGAGAGAGGTGTGTTTACCCAGCTGGACCTGGTACCGGGGGAGAGAGGTGTGTTTATCCAGCTGGACCTGGTATCAGGGGAAAGAGGTGTGTTTACCCAGCTGGACCTGGTACCGGGGGAGAGAGGTGTGTTTATCCAGCTGGACCTGGTATCAGGGGAGAGAGGTGTGTTTACCCAGCTGGACCTGGTATCAGGGGAGAGAGGTGTGTTTATCCAGCTGGACCTGGTACCGGGGGAGAGAGGTGTGTTTATCCAGCTGGACCTGGTACCGGGGGAGAGAGGTGTGTTTATCCAGCTGGACCTGGTACCGGGGGAGAGAGGTGTGTTTATCCAGCTGGACCTGGTATCAGGGGAGAGAGGTGTGTTTACCCAGCTGGACCTGGTACCGGGGGAGAGAGGTGTGTTTATCCAGCTGGACCTGGTATCAGGGGAGAGAGGTGTGTTTATCCAGCTGGACCTGGTACCGAGGGAGAGAGGTGTGTTTATCCAGCTGGACCTGGTATCAGGGGAGAGAGGTGTGTTTATCCAGCTGGACCTGGTATCAGGGGAGAGAGGTGTGTTTACCCAGCTGGACCTGGTACCGGGGGAGAGAGGTGTGTTTATCCAGCTGGACCTGGTATCAGGGGAGAGAGGTGTGTTTACCCAGCTGGACCTGGTACCAGGGGAGAGAGATGTGTTTATCTAGCTGGACCTGGTATCAGGGGAGAGAGGTGTGTTTACCCAGCTGGACCTGGTACCGGGGGAGAGAGGTGTGTTTATGTTGCTGGTCCTGATATCAGGGGAGAGAGGTGTGTTAACCTAGCTGGACCTGGTATCAGGGGAGAGAGCTGTGTTTATCCAGCTGGATCTGGTACCAGGGGAGAGAGGTGTGTTTATCCAGCTGGATCTGGTACCAGGGGAGAGATGGGTGTTTATCCAGCTGGACCTGGTACCGGGGGAGAGAGGTGTGTTTATGTTGCTGGTCCTGATATCGGGGGAGAAAGGGGTGTGTTAACCTAGCTGGTCCTGATATCTGGGGAGAGAGGTGTGTTTACAGATATTGATGTATCATAAAACAATAGGCCTTCACATTGGTGGCGTTAGTTAAAGCACAGCCTATGTAGATGTACTACCATAAAACACAATACAGGACTCAGATTACCAAAAGGCTACAGTACAGTACAATACACAACATACGAACAAACCTAAATAGTCAAATTCAGGATTGGATGAGAGAGTAATCACACGGTGCTTTCCTGCTAACATTATCACTGAAGAGATACACAAACACACCTTCTTCACCTCTCAGACCTGGGATGAAATAACACATGTAAAGAAGAAATAACAGAACACTGATTTAGTTCATTTTAGAATTTATTTCATTTTTAGTACAGTGATGGTTATTATAACTTTTGTCAGTATTTTTTCACTTTTATAAGATTTGGGAGAAATTGAAACCCTGCATTGTGCATATGCCACTGTCACATCCTTTCCAGAGCTTCTGTATCACTTGGTGAAGATCAAAATGTGTGTTTGTTTCAGCTGGAGGTCCCAGGGGCCCCTTCTTGCCAGGTTTTCCTTGGGACCCTTCTTCTCCTTGGGGATCCCATTGGTGCCGGTAGTCCAGAGTAGTCCCTCTCTCCCATTGGACCGGGCAGACCAGGGGAACCTTACACATGGAACACAGGGTGTGTTATTTTACATTTACATTTACATTTAAGTCATTTAGCAGATGCTCTTATCCAGAGCGACTTACAAATTGGTGCATTCACCTTATGACATCCAGTGGAACAGCCACTTTACAATAGTGCATCTAAATCTTTTAAGGGGGGGGGGTGAGAAGGATTACTTTATCCTATCCTAGGTATTCCTTAAAGAGGTGGGGTTTCAGGTGTCTCCGGAAGGTGGTGATTGACTCCGCTGTCCTGGCGTCGTGAGGGAGTTTGTTCCACCATTGGGGGCCAGAGCAGTGAACAGTTTTTACTGGGCTGAGCGGGAACTGTACTTCCTCAGTGGTAGGGAGGCGAGCAGGCCAGAGGTGGATGAACGCAGTGCCCTTGTTTGGGTGTAGGGCCTGATCAGAGCCTGGAGGTACTGAGGTGCCGTTCCCTTCACAGCTCCGTAGGCAAGCACCATGGTCTTGTAGCGGATGCGAGCTTCAACTGGAAGCCAGTGGAGAGAGCAGAGGAGCGGGGTGACGTGAGAGAACTTGGGAAGGTTGAACACCAGACGGGCTGCGGCGTTCTGGATGAGTTGTAGGGGTTTAATGGCACAGGCAGGGAGCCCAGCCAACAGCGAGTTGCAGTAATCCAGACGGGAGATGACAAGTGCCTGGATTAGGACCTGCGCCGCTTCCTGTGTGAGGCAGGGTCGTACTCTGCGGATGTTGTAGAGCATGAACCTACAGGAACGGGCCACCGCCTTGATGTTAGTTGAGAACGACAGGGTGTTGTCCAGGATCACGCCAAGGTTCTTAGCGCTCTGGGAGGAGGACACAATGGAGTTGTCAACCGTGATGGCGAGATCATGGAACGGGCAGTCCTTCCCGGGAGGAAGAGCAGCTCCGTCTTGCCGAGGTTCAGCTTGAGGTGGTGATCCGTCATCCACACTGATATTTCTGCCAGACATGCAGAGATGCGATTCGCCACCTGGTCATCAGAAGGGGAAAGGAGAAGATTAATTGTGTGTCGTCTGCATAGCAATGATAGGAGAGACCATGTGAGGTTATGACAGGGCCAAGTGACTTGGTGTATAGCGAGAATAGGAGAGGGCCTAGAACAGAGCCCTGGGGACACCAGTGGTGAGAGCGCGTGGTGAGGAGACAGATTCTCGCCACGCCACCTGGTAGGAGCGACCTGTCAGGTAGGACGCAATCCAAGCGTGGGCCGCGCCGGAGATGCCCAACTCGGAGAGGGTGGAGAGGAGGATCTGATGGTTCACAGTGTCGAAGGCAGCCGATAGGTCTAGAAGGATGAGAGCAGAGGAGAGAGAGTTAGCTTTAGCAGTGCGGAGCGCCTCCGTGATACAGAGAAGAGCTGTCTCAGTTGAATGACTAGTCTTGAAACCTGACTGATTTGGGTCAAGAAGGTCATTCTGAGAGAGATAGCGGGAGAGCTGGCCAAGGACGGCATGTTCAAGAGTTTTGGAGAGAAAAGAAAGAAGGGATACTGGTCTGTAGTTGTTGACATCGGAGGGATCGAGTGTAGGTTTTTTCAGAAGGGGTGCAACTCTCGCTCTCTTGAAGACGGAAGGGACGTAGCCAGCGGTCAGGGATGAGTTGATGAGCGAGGTGAGGTAAGGGAGAAGGTCTCCGGAAATGGTCTGGAGAAGAGAGGAGGGGATAGGGTCAAGCGGGCAGGTTGTTGGGCGGCCGGCCGTCACAAGACGCGAGATTTCATCTGGAGAGAGAGGGGAGAAAGAGGTCAGAGCACAGGGTAGGGCAGTGTGAGCAGAACCAGCGGTGTCGTTTGACTTAGCAAACGAGGATCGGATGTCGTCGACCTTCTTTTCAAAATGGTTGACGAAGTCATCTGCAGAGAGGGAGGAGGGGGGATTCAGGAGGGAGGAGAAGGTGGCAAAGAGCTTCCTAGGGTTAGAGGCAGATGCTTGGAATTTAGAGTGGTAGAAAGTGGCTTTAGCAGCAGAGACAGAGGAGGAAAATGTAGAGAGGAGGGAGTGAAAGGATGCCAGGTCCGCAGGGAGGCGAGTTTTCCTCCATTTCCGCTCGGCTGCCCGGAGCCCTGTTCTGTGAGCTCGCAATGAGTCGTCGAGCCACGGAGCGGGAGGGGAGGACCGAGCCGGCCTGGAGGATAGGGGACATAGAGAGTCAAAGGATGCAGAAAGGGAGGAGAGGAGGGTTGAGGAGGCAGAATCAGGAGATAGGTTGGAGAAGGTTTGAGCAGAGGGAAGAGATGATAGGATGGAAGAGGAGAGAGTAGCGGGGGAGAGAGAGCGAAGGTTGGGACGGCGCGATACCATCCGAGTAGGGGCAGTGTGGGAAGTGTTGGATGAGAGCGAGAGGGAAAAGGATACAAGGTAGAGGTCGGAGACTTGGAGGGGAGTTGCAATGAGGTTAGTGGAAGAACAGCATCTAGTAAAGATGAGGTTGAGCGTATTGCCTGCCTTGTGAGTAGGGGGAAGGTGAGAGGGTGAGGTCAAAGAGGAGAGGAGTGGAAAGAAGGAGGCAGAGAGGAATGAGTCAAAGGTAGACGTGGGGAGGTTAAAGTCGCCCAGAACTGTGAGAGGTGAGCCGTCCTCAGGAAAGGAGCTTATCAAGGCATCAAGCTCATTGATGAACTCTCCGAGGGAACCTGGAGGGCGATAAATGATAAGGATGTTAAGCTTGAAAGGGCTGGTAACTGTGACAGCATGGAATTCAAAGGAGGCGATAGACAGATGGGTAAGGGGAGAAAGAGAGAATGACCACTTGGGAGAGATGAGGATCCCGGTGCCACCACCCCGCTGACCAGAAGCTCTCGGGGTGTGCGAGAACACGTGGGCGGACGAAGAGAGAGCAGTAGGAGTAGCAGTGTTATCTGTGGTGATCCATGTTTTCGTCAGTGCCAAGAAGTCGAGGGACTGGAGGGAGGCATAGGCTGAGATGAACTCTGCCTTGTTGGCCGCAGATCGGCAGTTCCAGAGGCTACCGGAGACCTGGAACTCCACGTGGGACCACCAGATTAGGGTGGCCGCGGCCACGCGGTGTGGAGCGTTTGTATGGTCTGTGCAGAGAGGAGAGAACAGGGATAGACAGACACATAGTTGACAGGCTACAGAAGAGGCTACGCTAATGCAAGGAGATTGGAATGACAAGTGGACTACACGTCTCGAATGTTCAGAAAGTTAAGCTTACGTAGCAAGAATCTTATTGACTAAAATGATTAAAATGATACAGTACTGCTGAAGTAGGCTAGCTGGCAGTGGCTGCGTTGTTGACTTTGTAGGCTAGCTGGCAGTGGCTGCGTTGTTGACACTACAGTAATCAAGTCGTTCCGTTGAGTGTAATAGTTTCTACAGTGCTGCTATTCGGGGGCTAGCTGGCTAGCTAGCAGTGTTGATTACGTTACGTTGCGTTAAAATAACGACAATAGCTGGCTAGCTAACCTAGAAAATCGCTCTAGACTACACAATTATCTTTGATACAAAGACGGCTATGTAGCTAGCTATGCAACCTAGCTACGATCAAACAAATCAAACCGTTGTGCTGTAATGAAATGAAATGAAAGTGTGATACTACCTGTGGAGCGAAGCGGAATGCGACCGGGTTGTTGAGTGCGGAAGTTCTATTCGGTAGACTTTGGCTAGCTGTTGGCTAGCTAGCAGTGTCTCCTACGTTAAGGACGACAAATAGCTGGCTAGCTAACCTCGGTAAATTAAGATAATCACTCTAAGACTACACACTCTAAACTACACAATTATCTTGGATACGAAGACAGCAAAGACAACTATGTAGCTAGCTAACACTACACTAATCAAGTCGTTCAGTTGAGTGTAATAGTTTCTACAGTGCTGCTATTCGGTAGACGGTGGACGTTTGCTAGCTGGCTAGCTGCTGGGCAGATAGCAGTGTAGACTACGTTAGGACGACGAAATACGATAATTACGCAATTATCTTTGATACAAAGACGGCTATGTAGCTAGCTAAGAAGAAATTGCTAAGATTAGACAAATCAAAACGTTGTACTATAATGAAATGTAATGAAAAGTTATACTACCTACTACCTTAGGACAGCTAATGCACGCACACGTAATTCTTCTCTGGAAATATACCTTTTCTAGTTTTGTTGTTGGTGCTTACCAATACAGAATGAGTATGTGGGCACAGAGTGTCACAGGTAATGACATAGGATGCCACAGGTAATGACATAGGATACCACAAGTAATGACATAGAGTGTCACAGATAATGACATAGAGTGTCACAAGTAATGACATAGGATGTCACAGGTAATGACATAGAGGGTCACAGGTAATGACATAGAGTGTCACAGGTAATGACATAGAGTGTCACAGGTAATGACATAGGATACCACAAGTAATGACATAGAGTGTCACAGATAATGACATAGAGTGTCACAAGTAATGACATAGAGTGTCACAGGTAACGACATAGAGTGTCACAGGTAATGACATAGAGTGTCACAGACCAGACCAGTCAGACTGAGGGTTATTAGAGGTATAGATTAGACCAGTCAGACTGAGGATTATTAGAATAGAGGTATAGATTAGACCAGTCAGACTGAGGGTTAATAGAGGTATAGATTAGACCAGTCAGACTGAGGGTTAATAGAGGTATAGATTAGACCAGTCAGACTGAGGGTTAATAGAGGTATAGATTAGACCAGTCAGACTGAGGGTTAATAGAGGTATAGTTTAGACCAGTCAGATTGACAGTTAATAGAGGTATAGATTAGACCAGTCAGACTGAGGGTTAATAGAGGTATAGATTAGACCAGTCAGACTGAGGATTATTAGAATAGAGGTATAGATTAGACCAGTCAGACTGAGGGTTAATAGAGGTATAGATTAGACCAGTCAGATTGAGGGTTAATAGAGGTATAGATTAGACCAGTCAGACTGAGGATTATTAGAATAGAGGTATAGATTAGACCAGTCAGACTGAGGATTATTAGAATAGAGGTATAGATTAGACCAGTCAGACTGAGGGTTAATAGAGGTATAGATTAGACCAGTCAGACTGAGGGTTAATAGAGGTATAGATTAGACCAGTCAGACTGAGGGTTAATAGAGGTATAGATTAGACCAGTCAGACTGAGGATTATTAGAATAGAGGTATAGATTAGACCAGTCAGACTGACAGTTAATAGAGGTATAGATTAGACCAGTCAGACTGAGGGTTAATAGAGGTATAGATTAGACCAGTCAGACTGACAGTTAATAGAGGTATAGATTAGTCCAGTCAGACTGACATTTAACACCATTAAGCATGTTTTTTTAAAAATGCTACACTGTAACCATGGCAACAGTCTGATACAGGAGGGTTTGGCCAGTTCAACAGAACGACCTGGTCAGATACAGATACAATACGTATCAACGATATCATGATGACAATTCTGTAAAAAACCTTCAATTTACATTGCATCATTCAGCGTGTTCACTGTGGTAACACAGGGTTTTCAGTGTAATAGAGTCAGTGTTATAGAGTCAGTGTTATAGAGTCAGTGTTATAGAGTCAGTGTTATAGAGTCAGTGTTATAGAGTCAGTGTTATAGAGTTATAGAGTCAGTGTTATAGAGTCAGTGTTATAGAGTCAGTGTTATAGAGTCAGTGTTATAGAGTCAGTGTTATAGTGTTATAGAGTCAGTGTTATAGAGTCAGTGTTATAGAGTCAGTGTTATAGAGTCACTGTTATAGAGTCACTGTTATAGAGTCAGTGTTATAGAGTCAGTGTTATAGAGTCAGTGTTATAGAGTCAGTGTTATAGAGTCAGTGTTATAGAGTTATAGAGTCAGTGTTATAGAGTCAGTGTTATAGAGTCAGTGTTATAGAGTCAGTGTTATAGAGTTATAGAGTCAGTGTTATAGAGTCAGTGTTATAGAGTCAGTGTTATAGAGTCAGTGTTATAGAGTTATAGAGTCAGTGTTATAGAGTCAGTGTTATAGAGTCAGTGTTATAGAGTCAGTGTTATAGAGTTATAGAGTCAGTGTTATAGAGTCAGTGTTATAGAGTCAGTGTTATAGAGTCAGTGTTATAGAGTTATAGAGTCAGTGTTATAGAGTCAGTGTTATAGAGTCAGTGTTATAGAGTCAGTGTTATAGAGTCAGTGTTATAGAGTTATAGAGTCAGTGTTATAGAGTCAGTGTTATAGAGTCAGTGTTATAGAGTCAGTGTTATAGAGTTATAGAGTCAGTGTTATAGAGTCAGTGTTATAGAGTCAGTGTTATAGAGTTATAGAGTCAGTGTTATAGAGTCAGTGTTATAGAGTCAGTGTTATAGAGTCAGTGTTATAGAATCAGTGTAATAGAGTTATAGAGTCAGTGTTATAGAGTCAGTGTTATAGAGTCAGTGTTATAGAGTCAGTGTTATAGAGTTATAGAGTCAGTGTTATAGAGTCAGTGTTATAGAGTCAGTGTTATAGAGTTATAGAGTCAGTGTTATAGAGTCAGTGTTATAGAGTCAGTGTTATAGAGTCAGTGTTATAGAGTCAGTGTTATAGAGTTATAGAGTCAGTGTTATAGAGTCAGTGTTATAGAGTCAGTGTTATAGAGTCAGTGTTATAGAGTCAGTGTTATAGAGTTATAGAGTCAGTGTTATAGAGTCAGTGTTATAGAGTCAGTGTTATAGAGTCAGTGTTATAGAGTTATAGAGTCAGTGTTATAGAGTTATAGAGTCAGTGTTATAGAGTCAGTGTTATAGAGTCAGTGTTATAGAGTCAGTGTTATAGAGTCAGTGTTATAGAGTTATAGAGTCAGTGTTATAGAGTCAGTGTTATAGAGTTATAGAGTCAGTGTTATAGAGTCAGTGTTATAGAGTCAGTGTTATAGAGTCAGTGTTATAGAGTTATAGAGTCAGTGTTATAGAGTCAGTGTTATAGAGTCAGTGTTATAGAGTCAGTGTTATAGAGTTATAGAGTCAGTGTTATAGAGTCAGTGTTATAGAGTCAGTGTTATAGAATCAGTGTAATAGAGTTATATATTCAGTGTTATAGAGTCAGTGTTATAGAGTCAGTGTTATAGAGTCAGTGTTATAGAGTTATAGAGTCAGTGTTATAGAGTCAGTGTTATAGAGTCAGTGTTATAGAGTTATAGAGTCAGTGTTATAGAGTCAGTGTTATAGAGTCAGTGTTATAGAGTCAGTGTTATAGAGTCAGTGTTATAGAGTTATAGAGTCAGTGTTATAGAGTCAGTGTTATAGAGTCAGTGTTATAGAGTCAGTGTTATAGAGTTATAGAGTCAGTGTTATAGAGTCAGTGTTATAGAGTCAGTGTTATAGAATCAGTGTAATAGAGTTATATATTCAGTGTTATAGAGTCAGTGTTATAGAGTCAGTGTTATAGAGTCAGTGTTATAGAGTTATAGAGTCAGTGTTATAGAGTCAGTGTTATAGAGTCAGTGTTATAGAGTCAGTGTTATAGAGTTATATATTCAGTGTTATAGAGTCAGTGTTATAGAGTCAGTGTTATAGAGTTATAGAATCAGTGTTATAGAGTCAGTGTTATAGAGTCAGTGTTATAGAGTCAGTGTTATAGAGTTATATATTCAGTGTTATAGAATCAGTGTTATAGAGTCAGTGTTATAGAGTCAGTGTTATAGAGTTATAGAGTCAGTGTTATAGAGTCAGTGTTATAGAGTCAGTGTTATAGAGTCAGTGTTATAGAGTTATATATTCAGTGTTATAGAATCAGTGTTATAGAGTCAGTGTTATAGAGTCAGTGTTATAGAGTTATATATTCAGTGTTATAGAATCAGTGTTATAGAGTCAGTGTTATAGAGTCGGTGTTATAGAGTCAGTGTTATAGAGTTATATATTCAGTGTTATAGAATCAGTGTTATAGAGTCAGTGTTATAGAGTCAGTGTTATAGAGTTATAGAGTCAGTGTTATAGAGTCAGTGTTATAGAGTCAGTGTTATAGAGTCAGTGTTATAGAGTTATATATTCAGTGTTATAGAATCAGTGTTATAGAGTCAGTGTTATAGAGTCAGTGTTATAGAGTTATATATTCAGTGTTATAGAATCAGTGTTATAGAGTCAGTGTTATAGAGTCAGTGTTATAGAGTTATAGAGTCAGTGTTATAGAGTCAGTGTTATAGAGTTATATATTCAGTGTTATAGAATCAGTGTTATAGAGTCAGTGTTATAGAGTCAGTGTTATAGAGTTATATATTCAGTGTTATAGAATCAGTGTTATAGAGTCAGTGTTATAGAGTCAGTGTTATAGAGTTATAGAGTCAGTGTTATATATTCAGTGTTATAGAATCAGTGTTATAGAGTCAGTGTTATAGAGTCAGTGTTATAGAGTCAGTGTTATAGAGTTATATATTCAGTGTTATAGAATCAGTGTTATAGAGTCAGTGTTATAGAGTCAGTGTTATAGAGTTATAGAGTCAGTGTTATAGAGTCAGTGTTATAGAGTTATATATTCAGTGTTATAGAATCAGTGTTATAGAGTCAGTGTTATAGAGTCAGTGTTATAGAGTCAGTGTTATAGAGTTATATATTCAGTGTTATAGAATCAGTGTTATAGAGTCAGTGTTATAGAGTCAGTGTTATAGAGTTATAGAGTCAGTGTTATAGAGTCAGTGTTATAGAGTTATATATTCACTGTTATAGAATCAGTGTTATAGAGTCAGTGTTATAGAGTCAGTGTTATAGAGTCAGTGTTATAGAGTTATATATTCAGTGTTATAGAGTCAGTGTTATAGAGTCAGTGTTATAGAGTCAGTGTTATAGAGTTATAGAGTCAGTGTTATAGAGTCAGTGTTATAGAGTCAGTGTTATAGAGTCAGTGTTATAGAGTTATAGAGTCAGTGTTATAGAGTCAGTGTTATAGAGTCAGTGTTATAGAGTTATAGAGTCAGTGTTATAGAGTCAGTGTTATAGAGTCAGTGTTATAGAGTCAGTGTTATAGAGTTATATATTCATTGTTATAGAATCAGTGTTATAGAGTCAGTGTTATAGAGTCAGTGTTATAGAGTTA
Source organism: Oncorhynchus keta (assembly GCF_023373465.1). Taxonomy (NCBI): domain Eukaryota; kingdom Metazoa; phylum Chordata; class Actinopteri; order Salmoniformes; family Salmonidae; genus Oncorhynchus; species Oncorhynchus keta. The sequence continues at coordinate 43,397,002 of NC_068428.1, forward strand.
TATATTCAGTGTTATAGAATCAGTGTTATAGAGTCAGTGTTATAGAGTCAGTGTTATAGAGTTATAGAGTCAGTGTTATAGAGTCAGTGTTATAGAGTTATATATTCAGTGTTATAGAATCAGTGTTATAGAGTCAGTGTTATAGAGTCAGTGTTATAGAGTTATATATTCAGTGTTATAGAATCAGTGTTATAGAGTCAGTGTTATAGAGTCAGTGTTATAGAGTTATAGAGTCAGTGTTATATATTCAGTGTTATAGAATCAGTGTTATAGAGTCAGTGTTATAGAGTCAGTGTTATAGAGTCAGTGTTATAGAGTTATATATTCAGTGTTATAGAATCAGTGTTATAGAGTCAGTGTTATAGAGTCAGTGTTATAGAGTTATAGAGTCAGTGTTATAGAGTCAGTGTTATAGAGTTATATATTCAGTGTTATAGAATCAGTGTTATAGAGTCAGTGTTATAGAGTCAGTGTTATAGAGTCAGTGTTATAGAGTTATATATTCAGTGTTATAGAATCAGTGTTATAGAGTCAGTGTTATAGAGTCAGTGTTATAGAGTTATAGAGTCAGTGTTATAGAGTCAGTGTTATAGAGTTATATATTCACTGTTATAGAATCAGTGTTATAGAGTCAGTGTTATAGAGTCAGTGTTATAGAGTCAGTGTTATAGAGTTATATATTCAGTGTTATAGAGTCAGTGTTATAGAGTCAGTGTTATAGAGTCAGTGTTATAGAGTTATAGAGTCAGTGTTATAGAGTCAGTGTTATAGAGTCAGTGTTATAGAGTCAGTGTTATAGAGTTATAGAGTCAGTGTTATAGAGTCAGTGTTATAGAGTCAGTGTTATAGAATCAGTGTTATAGAGTCAGTGTTATAGAGTCAGTGTTATAGAGTTATATATTCACTGTTATAGAATCAGTGTTATAGAGTCAGTGTTATAGAGTCAGTGTTATAGAGTTATATATTCAGTGTTATAGAGTCAGTGTTATGGAGTCAGTGTTATGGAGTTATATATTCAGTGTTATAGAGTCAGTGTTATAGAGTCAGTGTTATAGAGTCAGTGTTATAGATTTATATATTCAGTGTTATAGAGTCAGTGTTATAGAGTCAGTGTTATAGAGTCAGTGTTATAGAGTTATATATTCAGTGTTATAGAGGCAGTGGTATAGAGTCAGTGTTATATAGTCAGTGTTATAGAGTTATATATTCAGTGTTATAGAGTCAGTGTTATAGAGTCAGTGTTATAGAGTTATATATTCAGTGTTATAGAGTCAGTGTTATAGAGTCAGTGTTATAGAGTTATATATTCAGTGTATACAATCAGTGTTATTGAGTCAGTGTTATAGAGTCAGTGTTATAGAGTTATAGAGTCAGTGTTGTAGAGTTATATATTCAGTGTTATAGATTCAGTGTTATATAGTTATAGAGTCAGTGTTATAGAGTTATATATTCAGTGTTATAGAGTCAGTGTTATAGAGTCAGTGTTATAGAGTTATAGAGTCAGTGTTGTAGAGTTATATATTCAGTGTTATATATTCAGTGTTATAGAGTCAGTGTTATAGAGTTATATATTCAGTGTTATAGAGTTATATATTCAGTGTTATAGAGTCAGTGTTATAGAGTTATATATTCAGTGTATACAATCAGTGTTATAGAGTTATAGAGTCAGTGTTATATATTCAGTGTTATAGATTCAGTGTTATAGATTCAGTGTTTTAGAATCAGTGTTATATATTCAGTGTTATAGAGTCAGTGTTATAGAGTCAGTGTTATAGAGTTATATATTCAGTGTATACAATCAGTGTTATAGAGTCAGTGTTATGGAGTCAGTGTTATGGAGTTATATATTCAGTGTTATAGAGTCAGTGTTATATATTCAGTGTTATAGAGTCAGTGTTATAGATTCAGTGTTATAGAGTCAGTGTTATAGAGTTATATATTCAGTGTATACAATCAGTGTTATAGAGTCAGTGTTATAGAGTTATAGAGTCAGTGTTATAGAGTTATATATTCAGTGTTATAGAGTCAGTGTTATAGAGTCAGTGTTATATATTCAGTGTTATACATTCAGTGTTATATATCCAGTGTTATATATTCAGTGTTATAGAGTCAGTGTTATAGATTCAGTGTTATATATTCAGTGTTATATATTCAGTGTTATATATCCAGTGTTATATATTCAGTGTTATAGAGTCAGTGTTGTAGAGTCAGTGTTATAGAGTTATAGAGTCAGTGTTATAGAGTTATATATTCAGTGTTATAGATTCAGTGTTATAGAGTTATATATTCAGTGTTATAGAGTCAGTGTTATAGAGTCAGTGTTATAGAGTTATATATTCAGTGTTATATAGTCAGTGTTATAGAGTTATATATTCAGTGTATACAATCAGTGTTATAGAGTTAGTGTTATAGAGTTATAGAGTCAGTGTTATAGAGTCAGTGTTTTAGAATCAGTGTTATATATTCAGTGTTATAGATTTATATATTTAGTGTTTTAGAGAGTCAGTGTTATCAAATCAAATGTATTTATATAGACCTTATTACATCAGCTGATATCTCAAAGTGCTGTACAGAAACCCAGCCTAAAACCCCAAACAGCAAGCAATGCAGGTGGCTAGGAAAAACTCCCTAGAAAGGCCAAAACCTAGGAAGAAACCTAGAGAGGAACCAGGCTCTGATGGGTGGCCAGTCCTCTTCTGGCTGTGCCGGGTGGAGATTATAACAGAACATGGCCAAGATGTTCAAATGTTCATAAATGACCAGCATGGTCAAATAATAATTATCACAGTAGTTGTCGAGGGTGCAACAGGTCAGCACCTCAGGAGTAAATGTCAGTTGGCTTTTCATAGCCGGTCATTAAGAGTATCTCTACCGCTCCTGCTGTCTCTAGAGAGTTGAAAACAGCAGGTCTGGGACAGGTAGCACGTCCGGTGAACAGGTCAGGGTCCCATAGCCGCAGGCAGAACATTTGAAACTGGAGCAGCAGCACGGCCAGGTGGACTGGGGACAGCAAGGAGTCATCATGCCAGGAAGTCCTGAGGCATGGTCCTAGGAATCAGGTCCTCCGAGAGTGAGTGAGAAGAAAGAAAGAAAGAAAGAAAGAAAGAAAGAAAGAAAGAAAGAAAGAAAGAAAGAAAGAAAGAAAGAAAGAATTAGAGAGAGCATACGTGAATTCACACAGGACACTGGAGAAATACTCCAGATAGAACAAACTGACCCTAGCCCCCCGACACATAAACTACTGCAGCATAAATACTGGAGGCTGAGACAGGATGGGTCAGGAGACACTGTGGCCCCATCCAATGATACTCCGGACAGGGCAAAACAGGCAGGATATAACCCCACCCATTTTGCCAAAGCACAGCCCTCACACCGCTAGAGGGATAGCTTCAACCACCAACTTACCATCCTGAGACAAGGCCGAGTATAGCCTACAAAGATCTCCGCCACGGCACAACCCAAGGGGGGGGCGCCAACCCAGACAGGAAGACCACGTCAGTGACTCAACCCACTCAAGTGACGCACCCCTCCTAGGGACGGCATGGAAGTGCACCAGTAAGCCAGTGACTCAGCCCCTGTAATAGGGTTAGAGGCAGAGAATCCCAGTGGAGAGAGGGGAACCGGCTCGGCAGAGACCTGGGCCAGACTACACTCAATCATAGGACCTACCGAAGAGATGAGTCTTCAGTAAAGACTTAAAGGTTGAGACCGAGTCTGTGTCTCTCACATGTTAGGCAGACCATTCCATAAAAATGTAGCTCTATAGGAGAAAGCCCTGCCTCCAGCTGTTTGCTTAGAAATTCTAGGGACAATTAGGAGGCCTGCGTCTTGTGACCGTAGCGTATGTGTAGGTATGTACGGCAGGACCAAATCAGCAAGATAGGTAGGAGCAAGCCCATGTAATGCTTTGTAGGTTAGCAGTAAAAACCTTGAAATCAGCCCTTGCCTTAACAGGAAGCCAGTGTAGGGAGGCTAGCACTGGAGTAATATGATCAAATGTTTTGGTTCTAGTCAGGATTCTAACCGTAGCCGTATTTAGCACTAACTGGAGTTTATTTAGTGCTTTATCCAGGTAGCAGGAAAGTAGAGCATTGTAGTAGTCTAACCTAGAAGTAACAAAAGCATGGATACATTTTTCTGCATCAATTTTGGACAGAACATTTCTGATCTTTGCGATGTTATGCAGATGTAGAAAAGCTGTCGTGTCACGTTCACGGTCTTCAAACTCCCTGTCATAGATGAGCCAAGGCTCAATGTGCATGTAATTCCACATCTTTTAATAAAGTGAAACTTTCACAAAAAAACAGGTAAACAGAAACCGACCGTGACGCAACCGTGGTGCACACAAACACACACAGAAAATAAATAATTACCCACAACATTAGGTGGAGAAAAGGCTGCCTAAGTTTGATTCCCAATCAGAGACAACGATAGACAGCTGCCTCTGATTGGGAACCACACTCGGCCAAAAACAAAGAAATAGAAAACATAGAATGCCCACCCAAATCACACCCTGACCTAACCAAATAGAGAAATAAAACATCTCTCTAAAGTCAGGGCATGACCTTGAAACAATCTTGATATGTTCGTCAAAAGAGAGATCAGGGTCCAGCGTAGTGGCGAGGTCCTTCGCAGTTTTATTTGAGTTGACTGTACAACCATCAAGATTAATTGTCAGATTCAACAGAAGATCTCTTTGTTTCTTGGGACCTAGAACAAGCATCTCTGTTTTAAAAGTTTAAAAGTAGACCAACCACTTCCTTATGTCAGAAACACAGTCTTCTAGGGAGGGCAATTTTGGGGCTTCACCTTGTTTCATTGAAATGTACAGCTGTGTGTCATCCGCATAGCAGTGAAAGTTAACATTATGTTTTCGAATGACATCACCAATAGGTAAAATATATAGTGAAAACAATAGTGGTCAAAAAACGGAACCTTGAGGAACACCGACATTTACAGTTGATTTGTCAGAGTTGATTTGTCAGAGGACAAACCATCCACAGAGACAAACTGATATCTTTCCGACAGATAAGATCTAAACAAGGCCAGAACTTGTCTGTGTAGACCAATTTGGGTTTCCAATCTCTCCAAAAGAATGTGGTGATCGATGGTATCAAAAGCAGCACTAAGGTCTAGAAGCACGAGGACAGATGCAAAGCCTCGGTCTGCCTCGGTCTGACGCCATTAATAGGTAATTTATCACGTTCACAAGTGCAGTCTCAGTGCTATGATGGGGTCTAAAACCAGACTGAAGAATTCCGTATAGATTGTCTTCAGGAAATCAAATCAAATCAAATCAAATCAAATCAAATTTTATTTGTCACATACACATGGTTAGCAGATGTTAAATGCGAGTGTAGCGAAATGCTTGTGCAAGGAAGGCAGTGAGTTGCTGCGCAACGGCTTTTTCTAAAATGTTTGAGAGGAATGGGAGATTTGATAAAGGCTGATAGTTTTTATATTTTCTGGGTCAAGGTTTGGCTTTTTCAAGAGAGGCTTTATTACTGCCACTTTAAGTGAGTTTGGTACACATCCGGTGGATAGAGAGCCATTTATTATGTTCAACATAGGAGGGCCAAGCACAGGAAGCAGCTCTTTCAGTAGTTTAGTTGGAATAGGGTCCAGTATGCAGCTTGAAGGTTTAGAGGCCATGCTTATTTTCATCATTGTGTCAAGAGATATAGTACTAAAACACTTGACTGTCTCCCTTGATCCTAGGTCCCGGCAGAGTTGTGCATATATATATATAAAGCTCAGTTATCCTATATATATATAAAGTTATATATTCAGTGTTATAGAGTCAGTGTTATAGATTTATAGAGTCAGTGTTATAGAGTCAGTGTGCCCTAGGTGATTTAATTAAAGATGATTTCATTGTGAAGAATCAGGGATGACATCAGATTTAAAGATTGCTTCAAACTAGCCCTCTCTCTGGCCGCCCTATCTGTTTTGTCTTAGGCTAGAGTGAGATAGAGAGAGACAGAGAGAGAGAGAGAGACGGAGAGAGAGAGAGAGAGAGAGAGAGAGAGAGAGAGAGAGAGAGAGAGAGAGAGAGAGAGAGAGAGAGAGAGAGAGAGAGAGAGAGAGAGAGAGAGAGAGAGAGAGAGAGAGAGAGAGAGAGAGAGAGAGAGAGAGAGGGAGACGGAGAGAGAGAGGAGAGAGAGGAGAGGGAGAGAGAGGGAGACAGAGAGTGAGAGAGAGAGAGAGAGAGAGAGAGAGAGAGAGAGAGAGAGAGAGAGAGAGAGAGAGAGAGAGAGAGAGAGAGAGATAGAGAGAGAGAGAGAGAGAGAGAGAGAGAGAGAGAGAGAGAGAGAGAGAGAGACCCTTCTTTTACTGTTTTGAAACTGTTGTATGTGTAATGTTTACTGTTAATTTTTGTTGTTTTTCACTTTATATATTCACTTTGTATGTTGTCTACCTCACTTGCTTTGGCAATGTTAACACATGTTTCCCATGCCAATAAAGCCCTTGAATTGAATTTAATTGAATTGAGAGAGAGAGCATTCTGTTATGTGTGTACTGCTACTATCTGCTCACACACACAGTTTCCTCCCATCTCTGACTCTCTCCTCTACCTTTTCTCTCTCTCCTCCCCTCTCCCCCGTTCTCTCGCTCTCCTCCCCTCGCTCCGTTCTCTCTCCTCCCATCTCCCTGTTCTCACTCTCCCCGTTCTCTCTCTCTACTCTCCTCTCCCTTTTCTCTCTCTCCTCCCCTCTCCCCGTTCTCTCGCTCTCCTCCCCTCGCTCCGTTCTCTCTCCTCCCATCTCCCTGTTCTCACTCTCCCCGCTCTCTCTCTACTCTCCTCTCCCTTTTCTCTCTCTCCTCCCCTCTCCCCCGTTCTCTCGCTCTCCTCCCCTCGCTCCGTTCTCTCTCCTCCCATCTCCCTGTTCTCACTCTCCCCCGCTCTCTCTCTACTCTCCTCTCCCTTTTCTCTCTCTCCTCCACTCTCCCCCGTTCTCTCTCTCTACTCTCCTCTCCCTTTTCTCTCTCTCCTCCCCTCTCCCCCGTTCTCTCGCTCTCCTCCCCTCGCTCCATTCTCTCTCCTCCCATCTCCCTGTTCTCACTCTCCCCCGCTCTCTCTCTACTCTCCTCTCCCTTTTCTCTCTCTCCTCCCCTCTCCCCCGTTCTCTCGCTCTCCTCCCCTCGCTCCGTTCTCTCTCCTCCCATCTCCCTGTTCTCACTCTCCCCCCACTCTCTCTCTACTCTCCTCTCCCTTTTCTCTCTCTCCTCCCCTCTCCCCCATTCTCTCGCTCTCCTCCCTCGCTCCGTTCTCTCTCCTCCCATCTCCCTGTTCTCACTCTCCCCCGCTCTCTCTCTACTCTCCTCTCCCTTTTCTCTCTCTCCTCCCCTCTCCCCCGTTCTCTCGCTCTCCTCCCCTCGCTCCGTTCTCTCTCCTCCCATCTCCCTGTTCTCACTCTCCCCGCTCTCTCTCTACTCTCCTCTCCCTTTTCTCTCTCTCCTCCCCTCTCCCCCGTTCTCTCGCTCTCCTCCCCTCGCTCCATTCTCTCTCCTCCCATCTCCCTGTTCTCACTCTCCCCCGCTCTCTCTCTACTCTCCTCTCCCTTTTCTCTCTCTCCTCCCCTCTCCCCCGTTCTCTCGCTCTCCTCCCCTCGCTCCGTTCTCTCTCCTCCCATCTCCCTGTTCTCACTCTCCCCCACTCTCTCTCTACTCTCCTCTCCCTTTTCTCTCTCTCCTCCCCTCTCCCCCATTCTCTCGCTCTCCTCCCCTCGCTCCGTTCTCTCTCCTCCCATCTCCCTGTTCTCACTCTCCCACGCTCTCTCTCTACTCTCCTCTCCCTTTTCTCTCTCTCCTCCCCTCTCCCCCGTTCTCTCGCTCTCCTCCCCTCGCTCCGTTCTCTCTCCTCCCATCTCCCTGTTCTCACTCTCCCCCCACTCTCTCTCTACTCTCCTCTCCCTTTTCTCTCTCTCCTCCCCTCTCCCCCCATTCTCTCGCTCTCCTCCCTCGCTCCGTTCTCTCTCCTCCCATCTCCCTGTTCTCACTCTCCCCCCGCTCTCTCTCTACTCTCCTCTCCTTTTCTCTCTCTCCTCCCCTCTCCCCCGTTCTCTCGCTCTCCTCCCCTCGCTCCGTTCTCTCTCCTCCCATCTCCCTGTTCTCACTCTCCCCCGCTCTCTCTCTACTCTCCTCTCCCTTTTCTCTCTCTCCTCCCCTCTCCCCCGTTCTCTCGCTCTCCTCCCCTCGCTCCATTCTCTCTCCTCCCATCTCCCTGTTCTCCTCTCCCCGCTCTCTCTCTCTCTCCTCTCCCTTTTCTCTCTCTCCTCCCCTCTCCCCCGTTCTCTCGCTCTCCTCCCCTCGCTCCGTTCTCTCTCCTCCCATCTCCCTGTTCTCACTCTCCCCCACTCTCTCTCTCTCTCTCTCTCCCTTTTCTCTCTCTCCTCCCCTCTCCCCCATTCTCTCGCTCTCCTCCCCTCGCTCCGTTCTCTCTCCTCCCATCTCCCTGTTCTCACTCTCCCACGCTCTCTCTCTCTCTCTCCTCTCCCTTTTCTCTCTCTCCTCCCCTCTCCCCCGTTCTCTCGCTCTCCTCCCCTCGCTCCGTTCTCTCTCCTCCCATCTCCCTGTTCTCACTCTCCTCCGCTCTCTCTCTACTCTCCTCTCCCTTTTCTCTCTCTCCTCCCCTCTCCCCCGTTCTCTCGCTCTCCTCCCCTCGCTCCGTTCTCTCTCCTCCCATCTCCCTGTTCTCACTCTCCCCCGCTCTCTCTCTACTCTCCTCTCCCTTTTCTCTCTCTCCTCCCCTCTCCCCCGTTCTCTCGCTCTCCTCCCCTCGCTCCGTTCTCTCTCCTCCCATCTCCCTGTTCTCACTCTCCCCCGCTCTCTCTCTACTCTCCTCTCCCTTTTCTCGCTCTCCTCCCCTCGCTCCGTTCTCTCTCCTCCCATCTCCCTGTTCTCACTCTCCCCTGCTCTCTCTCTACTCTCCTCTCCCTTTCCTCTCTTTCCTCCCCTCTCCCTTTTCTCTCTCTCCTCCCCTCTCCCCATTCTCTCTCTCCTCCCCCCTCTCCCCCTTCTCTCTCTCCTCCCATCTCCCCCTCTCTCTCTCTCTTCTCCCGTCTCCCCGTTCTCTCTCTCTACTCTCCTCTCCCTTTCCTCTCTCTCCTCTCCTCTCCCTTTTCTCTCTCTCCTCCCCTCTCCCCGTTCTCTCTCTCCTCCCCCCTCTCCCCCTTCTCTCTCTCCTCCCATCTCCCCCACTCTCTCTCTCTCTCCTCCCGTCTCCCCGTTCTCTCTCTCCTCCCCTCTCCCCGCTCTCTCGCTCTCCCACGCTCTCTCTCTCCTCCCCTCTCGCCCGTTCAATCTCTCTCCTCCTCTCTCCCCCGTTCTCTCTCTCTACAGCCATCTTGACACAACTGTGGGAAGCATTGGAGCCTTGCATGGGCCAGCATCCAGCCAACCTGACACAACTGTGGGAAGCATTGGAGCCTTGCATGGGCCAGCATCCAGCCAACTTGACACAACTGTGGGAATCATTGGAGCCTTGCATGGGCCAGCATCCAGCCAACTTGACACAACTGTGGGAAGCATTGGAGCCTTGCATGGGCCAGCATCCAGCCAACTTGACACAACTGTGGGAATCATTGGAGCCTTGCATGGGCCAGCATCCAGCCAACTTGACACAACTGTGGGAAGCATTGGAGCCTTGCATGGGCCAGCATCCAGCCAACTTGACACAACTGTGGGAATCATTGGAGCCTTGCATGGGCCAGCATCCAGCCAACTTGACACAACTGTGGGAATCATTGGAGCCTTGCATGGGCCAGCATCCAGCCAACTTGACACAACTGTGGGAAGCATTGGAGCCTTGCATGGGCCAGCATCCAGCCAACTTGACACAACTGTGGGAAGCATTGGAGCCTTGCATGGGCCAGCATCCAGCCAACTTGACACAACTGTGGGAAGCATTGGAGCCTTGCATGGGCCAGCATCCCTGTGGAACACTTTTGACACCTTGTAGAGTCCCTGCCCCGATGAACTGAAGCTGTTCTGAGGGGAAAAGGGAGGCATGAAACTCAATATTAGGAAGTTGATCTTAATGTTTTGTACAATCAGTGTATGTTTACATTGCCAAAGCCACAGAAACAAACAATAAACAAAAGTGAGAAGAAACAAACAACAACAACAAAATGAAATGAACAGTAAATATTACACTCAAGAAGATTTGTGAAAAGATAGACAATTCAAAATGTTAAACAGATAAATATTGACGTTATTTAAAACGTCTTTCTTTCTCTCTCTCTCTCTCTCTCTCTCTCTCTCTCTCTCTCTCTCTCTCTCTCTCTCTCTCTCTCTCTCTCTCTCTCTCTCTCTCTCTCTCCCCCTCTCCTATCCCTCGAGTGAGCTCATTTCCAGGATGTGTGTGATGTCTGATCTGAGGCGTGTATTTCCTGTCAGAGGCTATAGGCTCAAGTAGAGTTGAACAGAGAGGAGGAGAAGAGGAGAAGAGAGAGGTTGGAGCAGAGGACAGTGACAATAGGACACTCCTTAAAATGACCCCCTCCCTCATCTGTCCTTCTGTCTTGCACTACCTCTCCCTTCTATTCCTCCCTCTGTCTCTCTCTCACTGCGATTACAATGTCCTGCCTGCAGACAGCGTGGCGACATCATCTGGTACCGGTAATATTATGAGGGTTATGTGAGGTGAATAACAGATCAAAGGGCTGCAACACCACAATATAATACCTATCAACACCACAATATAATATAATACGTATCAACACCACAATATAATACCTATCAACACCACAATATAATATAATACCTATCAACACCACAATATAATATATTATAATACCTATCAACACCACAATATAATATAATACGTATCAACACCACAATATAATACCTATCAACACCACAATATAATACCTATCAACACCACAATATAATATAATACCTATCAACACCACAATATAATATAATACCTATCAACACCACAATATAATACCTATCAACACCACAATATAATATAATACCTATCAACACCACAATATAATATAATACCTATCAACACCACAATATAATATAATACCTATCAACACCATAATATAATATAATACCTATCAACACCACAATATAATATAATACCTATCAACACCACAATATAATATAATACCTATCAACACCACAATATAATATAATACCTATCAACACCACAATATAATACCTATCAACACCACAATATAATATAATACCTATCAACACCACAATATAATATAATACCTATCAACACCACAATATAATATAATACCTATCAACACCATAATATAATATAATACCTATCAACACCAGAATATAATATAATACCTATCAACACCATAATATAATATAATACCTATCAACACCACAATATAATATAGTACCTATCAACACCACAATATAATATAATACCCATCAACACCACAATATAATATAATACCTATCAACACCACAATATAATATAATACCTATCAACACCACAATATAATACCTATCAACACCACAATATAATACCTATCAACACCATAACATAATATAATACCTATCAACACCACAATATAATATAATACCTATCAACACCACAATATAATATAGTACCTATCAACACCACAATATAATATAATACCTATCAACACCACAATATAATATAATACCTATCAACACCACAATATAATATAATACCCATCAACACCACAATATAATATAATACCTATCAACACCACAATATAATATAATACCTATCAACACCACAATATAATATAATACCTATCAACACCACAATATAATATAATACCTATCAACACCATAATATAATATAATACCTATCAACACCATAATATAATATAATACCTATCAACACCATAATATAATACCTATCAACACCACAATATAATATAATACCTATCAACACCATAATATAATATAATACCCATCAACACCACAATATAATATAATACCTATCAACACCACAATATAATATAATATCAACACCACAATATAATATAATACCTATCAACACCACAATATAATATAATACCTATCAACACCATAATATAATACCCATCAACACCACAATATAATATAATACCTATCTACACAATATAATATAATATAATATCAACACCATAATATAATACCTATCAACACCATAATATAATATAATACCTATCAACACCATAATATAATACCCATCAACACCATAATATAATATAATACCTATCAACACCATAATATAATACCTATCAACACCATAATATAATATAATACCTATCAACACCATAATATAATATAATACCTATCAACACCATAATATAATACCCATCAACACCACAATATAATATAATACCTATCAACACCACAATATAATATAATACCTATCAACACCATAATATAATACCTATCAACACCATAATATAATATAATACCTAATATAATATAATACAAACACCATAATATAATACCTATCAACACCACAATATAATATAATACCTATCAACACCTACAATATAATATAATACCTATATCAACACCACAATATAATATAATACCTATCAACACCACAATATAATAATACCTATCAACACCACAATATAATATAATACCTATCAACACCACAATATAATATAATACCTATCAACACCATAATATAATATAATACCCATCAACACCACAATATAATATAATACCTATCTACACCACAATATAATATAATACCTATCAACACCATAATATAATACCTATCAACACCATAATATAATATAATACCTATCAACACCATAATATAATACCCATCAACACCATAATATAATATAATACCTATCAACACCATAATATAATACCTATCAACACCATAATATAATATAATACCCATCAACACCATAATATAATATAATACCTATCAACACCACAATATAATACCTATCAACACCACAATATAATATAATACCTATCAACACCACAATATAATATAATACCTATCAACACCACAATATAATATAATACCTATCAACACCATAATATAATATAATACCTATCAACACCACAATATAATATAATACCTATCAACACCACAATATAATATAATACCTATCAACACCACAATATAATATAATACCTATCAACACCACAATATAATACCTATCAACACCACAATATAATATAATACCTATCAACACCACAATATAATATAATACCTATCAACACCACAATATAATATAATACCTATCAACACCATAATATAATATAATACCTATCAACACCAGAATATAATATAATACCTATCAACACCATAATATAATATAATACCTATCAACACCACAATATAATATAATACCTATCAACACCACACAATATAATATAATATAATATAATACCTATCAACACCACAATATAATATAATACCTATCAACACCACAATATAATATAATACCTATCAACACCACAATATAATACCTATCAACACCACAATATAATACCTATCAACACCATAACATAATATAATACCTATCAACACCACAATATAATATAATACCTATCAACACCACAATATAATATAATACCTATCAACACCACAATATAATATAATACCTATCAACACCACAATATAATATAATACCTATCAACACCACAATATAATATAATACCCATCAACACCACAATATAATATAATACCTATCAACACCACAATATAATATAATACCTATCAACACCACAATATAATATAATACCTATCAACACCACAATATAATATAATACCTATCAACACCATAATATAATATAATACCTATCAACACCATAATATAATATAATACCTATCAACACCATAATATAATATAATACCTATCAACACCATAATATAATACCTATCAACACCACAATATAATATAATACCTATCAACACCATAATATAATATAATACCCATCAACACCACAATATAATATAATACCTATCAACACCACAATATAATACCTATCAACACCACAATATAATATAATACCTATCAACACCACAATATAATATAATACCTATCAACACCATAATATAATACCCATCAACACCACAATATAATATAATACCTATCTACACCACAATATAATATAATACCTATCAACACCATAATATAATACCTAATATAATATATCAACACCATAATATAATATAATACCTATCAACACCATAATATAATACCCATCAACACCATAATATAATATAATACCTATCAACACCATAATATAATACCTATCAACACCATAATATAATATAATACCCATCAACACCATAATATAATATAATACCTATCAACACCATAATATAATACCCATCAACACCACAATATAATATAATACCTATCAACACCACAATATAATATAATACCTATCAACACCATAATATAATACCTATCAACACCATAATATAATATAATACCTATCAACACCATAATATAATACCCATCAACACCACAATATAATATAATACCTATCAACACCACAATATAATATAATACCTATCAACACCACAATATAATATAATACCTATCAACACCACAATATAATACCTATCAACACCACAATATAATATAATACCTATCAACACCACAATATAATATAATACCTATCAACACCATAATATAATACCCATCAACACCACAATATAATATAATACCTATCTACACCACAATATAATATAATACCTATCAACACCATAATATAATACCTATCAACACCATAATATAATATAATACCTATCAACACCATAATATAATACCCATCAACACCATAATATAATATAATACCTATCAACACCATAATATAATACCTATCAACACCATAATATAATATAATACCCATCAACACCATAATATAATATAATACCTATCAACACCATAATATAATACCCATCAACACCACAATATAATATAATACCTATCAACACCACAATATAATATAATACCTATCAACACCATAATATAATACCTATCAACACCATAATATAATATAATACCTATCAACACCATAATATAATACCCATCAACACCACAATATAATATAATACCTATCAACAATATAATACCTATCAATAATATAATATAATACCTATCAACACCACCTAATATAATATAATACCTATCAACACCACAATATAATATAATACCTATCAACACCACAATATAATATAATACCTATCAACACCACAATATAATATAATACCTATCAACACCACAATATAATATAATACCTATCAACACCACAATATAATATAATACCTATCAACACCACAATATAATACCTATCAACACCACAATATAATATAATACCTATCAACACCATAATATAATACCTATCAACACCACAATATAATATAATACCTATCAACACCATAATATAATATATAATATAATACCTATCAACACCACAATATAATATAATACCTATCAACACCACAATATAATACCTATCAACACCACAATATAATATAATACCTAATCAACACCACAATATAATATAATACCTATCAACACCATAATATAATACCCATCAACACCACAATATAATATAATACCTATCTACACCACAATATAATATAATACCTATCAACACCATAATATAATACCTATCAACACCATAATATAATATAATACCTATCAACACCATAATATAATACCCATCAACACCATAATATAATATAATACCTATCAACACCATAATATAATACCTATCAACACCATAATATAATATAATACCCATCAACACCATAATATAATATAATACCTATCAACACCATAATATAATACCCATCAACACCACAATATAATATAATACCTATCAACACCACAATATAATATAATACCTATCAACACCATAATATAATACCTATCAACACCATAATATAATATAATACCTATCAACACCATAATATAATACCCATCAACACCACATATATAATATAATATAATATATCAACACCACAATATAATATATATACCTATCAACACCACAATATAATATAATACCTATCAACACCACAATATATATACCTATCAACACAATATAATATAATACAACACCACAATATAATATAATACCTATCAACACCACAATATAATATAATACCTATCAACACCATAATATAATACCCATCAACACCACAATATAATATAATACCTATCTACACCACAATATAATATAATACCTATCAACACCATAATATAATACCTATCAACACCATAATATAATATAATACCTATCAACACCATAATATAATACCCATCAACACCATAATATAATATAATACCTATATAATATAATACATCAACACCATAATATAATACCTATCAACACCATAATATAATATAATACCCATCAACACCATAATATAATATAATACCTATCAACCTATCAAACACCATAATATAATATAATACCTATCAACACCACATATAATATAATACCTATCAACACCACAATATAATATAATACCTATCAACACCACAATATAATATAATACCTATCAACACCATAATATAATACCTATCAACACCACAATATAATATAATACCTATCAACACCACAATATAATATAATACCTATCAACACCACAATATAATATAATACCTATCAACACCACAATATAATATAATACCTATCAACACCACAATATAATATAATACCTATCAACACCACAATATAATATAATACCTATCAACACCACAATATAATATAATACCTATCAACACCATAATATAATATAATACCTATCAACACCATAATATAATATAATACCTATCAACACCATAATATAATATAATACCTATCAACACCATAATATAATACCTATCAACACCACAATATAATATAATACCTATCAACACCATAATATAATATAATACCCATCAACACCACAATATAATATAATACCTATCAACACCACAATATAATACCTATCAACACCACAATATAATATAATACCTATCAACACCACAATATAATATAATACCTATCAACACCATAATATAATACCCATCAACACCACAATATAATATAATACCTATCTACACCACAATATAATATAATACCTATCAACACCATAATATAATACCTATCAACACCATAATATAATATAATACCTATCAACACCATAATATAATACCCATCAACACCATAATATAATATAATACCTATCAACACCATAATATAATACCTATCAACACCATAATATAATATAATACCCATCAACACCATAATATAATATAATACCTATCAACACCATAATATAATACCCATCAACACCACAATATAATATAATACCTATCAACACCACAATATAATATAATACCTATCAACACCATAATATAATACCTATCAACACCATAATATAATATAATACCTATCAACACCATAATATAATACCCATCAACACCACAATATAATATAATACCTATCAACACCACAATATAATATAATACCTATCAACACCACAATATAATATAATACCTATAACACCACAATATAAACCTACCACAATATAATATAACACCACCTATCAACACCACAATATAATATAATACCTATCAACACCACAATATAATATAATACCTATCAACACCATAATATAATACCCATCAACACCACAATATAATATAATACCTATCAACACCACAATATAATATAATACCTATCAACACCATAATATAATACCTATCAACACCATAATATAATATAATACCTATCAACACCATAATATAATACCCATCAACACCATAATATAATATAATACCTATCAACACCATAATATAATACCTATCAACACCATAATATAATATAATACCCATCAACACCATAATATAATATAATACCTATCAACACCATAATATAATACCCATCAACACCACAATATAATATAATACCTATCAACACCACAATATAATATAATACCTATCAACACCATAATATAATACCTATCAACACCATAATATAATATAATACCTATCAACACCATAATATAATACCCATCAACACCACAATATAATATAATACCTATCAACACCACAATATAATATAATACCTATCAACACCACAATATAATATAATACCTATCAACACCACAATATAATATAATACCCATCAACACCACAATATAATATAATACCTATCAACACCACAATATAATATAATACCTATCAACACCACAATATAATATAATACCTATCAACACCACAATATAATATAATACCTATCAACACCACAATATAATACCTATCAACACCACAATATAATATAATGCCTATCAACACCACAATATAATATAATACCTATCAACACCACAATATAATACCTATCAACACCACAATATAATATAATACCTATCAACACCACAATATAATATAATACCCATCAACACCACAATATAATAACTATCAACACCACAATATAATATAATACCTATCAACACCACAATATAATATAATACCCATCAACACCACAATATTAACCCTATCAACACCATAATATTAACCCTATCAACACCATAATATTAACCCTATCAACACCACAATATAATATAATACCTAGAAGAGAGAGAAGAGAGAGGTTGGAGCAGAGGACAGTGACAATAGGACACTCCTTAAAATGACCCCCTCCCTCATCTGTCCTTCTGTCTTGCACTACCTCTCCCTTCTATTCCTCCCTCTGTCTCTCTCTCACTGGGATTACAATGTCCTGCCTGCAGACAGCGTGGCGACATCATCTGGTACCGGTAATATTATGAGAGTTATGTGAGGTGAATAACAGATCAAAGGGCTGCAACACCACAATATAATACCTATCAACACCACAATATAATATAATACGTATCAACACCACAATATAATATAATACCTATCAACACCACAATATAATATAATACCTATCAACACCACAATATAATATAATACCTATCAACACCACAATATAATATAATACCTATCAACACCACAATATAATACCTATCAACACCACAATATAATATAATACCTATCAACACCAGAATATAATATAATACCTATCAACACCATAATATAATATAATACCTATCAACACCACAATATAATATAATACCTATCAACACCATAATATAATATAATACCTATCAACACCACAATATAATATAATACCTATCAACACCACAATATAATATAATACCTATCAACACCACAATATAATATAATACCTATCAACACCACAATATAATACCTATCAACACCACAATATAATGTAATACCTATCAACACCAGAATATAATATAATACCTATCAACACCATAATATAATATAATACCTATCAACACCAGAATATAATATAATACCTATCAACACCATAATATAATATAATACCTATCAACACCACAATATAATATAATACCTATCAACACCACAATATAATATAGTACCTATCAACACCACAATATAATATAATACCTATCAACACCACAATATAATATAATACCTATCAACACCACAATATAATATAGTACCTATCAACACCACAATATAATATAATACCTATCAACACCACAATATAATATAATACCTATCAACACCACAATATAATACCTATCAACACCACAATATAATATAATACCTATCAACACCACAATATAATAACTATCAACACCACAATATAATATAGTACCTATCAACACCACAATATAATATAATACCTATCAACACCACAATATAATACCCATCAACACCACAATATAATATAGTACCTATCAACACCACAATATAATACCTATCAACACCACAATATAATATAATACCTATCAACACCACAATATAATATAGTACCTATCAACACCACAATATAATATAATACCTATCAACACCACAATATAATATAGTACCTATCAACACCACAATATAATATAGTACCTATCAACACCACAATATAATATAATACCTATCAACACCACAATATAATATAGTACCTATCAACACCACAATATAATACCTATCAACACCACAATATAATATAGTACCTATCAACACCACAATATAATAACTATCAACACCACAATATAATACCTATCAACACCACAATATAATATAATACCTATCAACACCACAATATAATATAATACCTATCAACACCACAGTATAATATAATACCTATCAACACCACAATATAATACCTATCAACACCACAATATAATACCTATCAACACCACAATATAATATAATACCTATCAACACCACAATATAATATAATACCTATCAACACCACAATATAATATAATACCTATCAACACCACAATCTAATATAATACCTATCAACACCACAATATAATACCTATTAACACCACAATATAATATAATACCTATCAACACCACAATATAATATAATACCTATCGACACCACAATATAATATAATACCTATCAACACCACAATATAATACCTATCAACACCACAATATAATATAATACCCATCAACACCACAATATAATATAATACCTATCAACACCACAATATAATACCTATCAACACCACAATATAATACCATCAACACCACAATATAATATAATACCCATCAACACCACAATATAATATAATACCTATCAACACCACAATATAATATAATACCTATCAACACCACAATATAATACCCATCAACACCACAATATAATATAATACCCATCAACACCACAATATAATATAATACCTATCAACACCACAATATAATATTACACCTATCAACACCACAATATAATATAATACCTATCAACACCATAATATAATATAATACCCATCAACACCACAATATAATATAGTACCTATCAACACCACAATATAATAACTATCAACACCACAATATAATATAATACCTATCAACACCACAATATAATATAGTACCTATCAACACCACAATATAATATAGTACCTATCAACACCACAATATAATATAATACCTATCAACACCACAATATAATATAATACCTATCAACACCACAATATAATATAATACCTATCAACACCACAATATAATATAGTACCCATCAACACCACAATATAATATAGTACCTATCAACACCACAATATAATATAATACCTATCAACACCATAATATTAACCCTATCAACACCACAATATAATATAATACCTATCAACACCACAATATAATATAATACCTATCAACACCACAATATAATATAATACCTATCAACACCATAATATAATATAATACCTATCAACACCACAATATAATACCTATCAACACCATAATATAATATAATACCTATCAACACCATAATATTAACCCTATCAACACCACAATATAATATAGTACCTATCAACACCACAATATAATACCTATCAACACCACAATATAATATAATACCTATCAACACCACAATATAATATAATACCTATCAACACCACAATATAATATAATACCTATCAACACCACAATATAATATAATACCTATCAACACCACAATATAATATAATACCTATCAACACCACAATATAATATAATACCTATCAACACCACAATATAATATAATACCTATCAACACCACAATATAATATAATACCTATCAACACCAAAATATAATATAATACCTATCAACACCATAATATTAACCCTATCAACACCACAATATAATACGTATCAACACCACAATATAATATAATACCTATCAGCACCACAATATAATATAATACCTATCAACACCACAATATAATACCTATCAACACCACAATATAATACCTATCAACACCACAATATAATATAATACCTATCTACACCACAATATAATATATTATAATACCTATCAACACCACAATATAATACCTATCAACACCACAATATAATACCTATCAACACCATAATATAATACCCATCAACACCACAATATAATATAGTACCTATCAACACCACAATATAATACCTATCAACACCACAATATAATACCTATCAACACC
Source organism: Oncorhynchus keta (assembly GCF_023373465.1). NCBI lineage: Eukaryota > Metazoa > Chordata > Actinopteri > Salmoniformes > Salmonidae > Oncorhynchus > Oncorhynchus keta. Next base: position 43,418,942 of record NC_068428.1, read on the forward strand.
ACAATATAATATAATACCTATCAACACCACAATATAATATAATACCTATCAACACCACAATATAATATAATACCTATCAACACCACAATATAATATAATACCTATCAACACCACAATATAATATAATACGTATCAACACCACAATATAATATAATACCCATCAACACCACAATATAATATAATACCTATCAACACCACAATATAATATAATACCTATCAACACCACAATATAATATAATACCTATCAACACCACAATATAATAACTATCAACACCACAATATAATATAATACCTATCAACAACACAATATAATATAATACCTATCAACACCACAATATAATATAATACCTATCAACAACACAATATAATATAGTACCTATCAACACCACAATATAATACCTATCAACACCACAATATATTACCCATCAACACCACAATATAATATAGTACCTATCAACACCACAATATAATATAATACCTATCAACACCATAATATTAACCCTATCAACACCACAATATAATATAATACGTATCAACACCACAATATAATATAATACCCATCAACACCACAATATAATATAATACCTATCAACACCACAATATAATATAATACCTATCAACACCACAATATAATATAATACCTATCAACACCACAATATAATAACTATCAACACCACAATATAATATAATACCTATCAACAACACAATATAATATAATACCTATCAACACCACAATATAATATAATACCTATCAACAACACAATATAATATAGTACCTATCAACACCACAATATAATACCTATCAACACCACAATATAATACCCATCAACACCACAATATAATATAGTACCTATCAACACCACAATATAATATAATACCTATCAACACCATAATATTAACCCTATCAACACCACAATATAATATAATACCTATCAACACCACAATATAATATAATACCTATCAACACCACAATATAATATAATACCTATCAACACCACAATATAATATAATACCTATCAACACCACAATATAATATAATACGTATCAACACCACAATATAATATAATACCCATCAACACCACAATATAATATAATACCTATCAACACCACAATATAATATAATACCTATCAACACCACAATATAATATAATACCTATCAACACCACAATATAATAACTATCAACACCACAATATAATATAATACCTATCAACAACACAATATAATATAATACCTATCAACACCACAATATAATATAATACCTATCAACAACACAATATAATATAGTACCTATCAACACCACAATATAATACCTATCAACACCACAATATAATACCCATCAACACCACAATATAATATAGTACCTATCAACACCACAATATAATATAATACCTATCAACACCATAATATTAACCCTATCAACACCACAATATAATATAATACCTATCAACACCACAATATAATATAATACCTATCAACACCACAATATAATATAATACCTATCAACACCATAATATAATATAATACCTATCAACACCACAATATAATACCTATCAACACCATAATATAATATAATACCTATCAACACCATAATATTAACCCTATCAACACCACAATATAATATAGTACCTATCAACACCACAATATAATACCTATCAACACCACAATATAATATAATACCTATCAACACCACAATATAATATAATACCTATCAACACCACAATATAATATAATACCTATCAACACCACAATATAATACCTATCAACACCACAATATAATATAATACCTATCAACACCACAATATAATACCTATCAACACCACAATATAATATAATACCTATCAACACCACAATATAATACCTATCAACACCACAATATAATATAATACCTATCTACACCACAATATAATATATGATAATACCTATCAACACCACAATATAATACCTATCAACACCACAATATAATATAGTACCTATCAACACCACAATATAATACCTATCAACACCATAATATAATACCCATCAACACCACAATATAATATAGTACCTATCAACACCACAATATAATACCTATCAACACCACAATATAATATAATACCTATCAACACCACAATATAATACCTATCAACACCACAATATAATATAGTACCTATCAACACCACAATATAATATAATACCTATCAACACCACAATATAATACCTATCAACACCACAATATAATACCTATCAACACCACAATATAATATAATACCTATCAACACCATAATATTAACCCTATCAACACCACAATATAATATAATACCTATCAAGACCATAATATTAACCCTATCAACACCACAATATAATATAATACCTATCAACACCATAATATTAACCCTATCAACACCACAATATAATATAGTACCTATCAACACCACAATATAATATAATACCTATCAACACCTTAATATTAACCCTATCAACACCACAATATAATATAATACCTATCAACACCACAATATTATACCTATCAACACCATAATATAATATAATACCTATCAACACCACAATATAATATAATACCTATCAACACCACAATATAATATAATACCTATCAACACCATAATATAATATAATACCTATCAACACCACAATATAATATAATACCTATCAACACCACAATATAATATAATACCCATCAACACCACAATATAATACCCATCAACACCACAATATAATATAATACCTATCAACACCATAATATAATATAATACCTATCAACACCATAATATAATATAATACCTATCAACACCACAATATAATATAATACCTATCAACACCACAATATAATATAATACCTATCAACACCACAATATAATATAATACCCATCAACACCACAATATAATATAATACCTATCAACACCACAATATAATATAATACCTATCAACACCACAATATAATATAATACCTATCAACACCACAATATAATATAATACCTATCAACACCACAATATAATATAATACCTATCAACACCACAATATAATATAATACCTATCAACACCACAATATAATATAATACCTATCAACACCACAATATAATATAATACCTATCAACACCACAATATAATATAATACCTATCAACACCACAATATAATATAATACCTATCAACACCACAATCTCTCTCTCACACACACTCTCTGTCACACACACACTCTCTCTCTCTCACATACACACACTCTCTCTGTCACACACACACACTCTCTGTCACACACACACTCTCTCTCACACACACACTCTCTCTGTCACACACACACTCTCTCTCTCACACACACACTCTCTCTCCCTCAAACACTCTCTCTCCCTCACACACACCTCTCTCTCTCACACACACTCTCTCTCACACACACACTCTCTCTCTGTCACACTCTCTGTCACACACACACTCTCTCTCTCACACACACACTCTCTGTCACACACACACTCTCTCTCTCACACACACACTCTCTCTCCCTCAAACACTCTCTCTCCCTCACACACAGTCTATCTCCCTCACACACACACACACACACACACACACACACACACACACACACACACACACACACACACACACACACACACACACACACACACACACACACACACACACACACACACCTCCCTACTGTATAATTCTGGATGATGCCCCCTGCAGTATACAACCCAAAGGGTTAACAGCCCTTCCCCTTCCCTGCTCTCTCACCTGATAGGCTGCTAGGGCTGGATGCTGCCATTCCTCTTAGCCAATAGTAGGCCTCGGTGGTGATGTCATGGGGTAGGAGAGGGGCTGTGGCTGATGCTGCTGCTAGCCTGTATCCAAGGGGCCAGACAGACAGAGAAGGAGACAGACAGCCTGAAAATTGGGACCCACACAGGCACCACCATCATCATCTCAACACTGATCTGGAGGAGGGTAAGGCTAAACAACGCTAGATATAGAGAGGGAGGTTGATATTACAGAGTTATTAAACTAGTTATGGGATGTTACAATGCAATGTTTTGTAGATGTAGTGCAGACATCATCTCAGCACACTGCTCTGGAGGGGGGGGGTCAGAATGCATCTCTGCTAAACACAACCTAGAAAGAGATGAAGGAGGTGATATTGGCTGTTATTAGTGTCGATGTTGTAGCTGGATCATGTCGTCTATGGTACTCCATTTACCCTCGACTACACGCTGTGTCCCCCTGTCTGTCTCCATTGCAGCTCTCTGTCTGTGTGTGTGTGTGTGTGTGTGTTGTGTGTGTGTGTGTGTGTGTGTGTGTGTGTGTGTGTGTGTGTGTGTGTGTGTGTGTGTGTGTGTGTGTGTGTGTGTGTGTGTGTGTGTGTGTGTGTGTGTGTGTGTGTGTGTGTGTGTGTGTGTAAACTTGCAGGGTGTGTGTATGTGTATTGTTTTGTTTGTTATCGAGTCTAAGATGTGTATGTAAGTAGTGTACCTATCGGTATATGTGTTATGGACACGTCTGTCTGGGTGGGAGAACAGATATTTGCCAACATCTTCATAACCATGTGTTCGAAAACAGCATTTGCTGCTGAACAATATCGCTCACAAATTACATGTAGATTAATGTCATTTGGATCATCTGTGAGTGGATATCATCTTTGGTGCACTGGCTTCACTCTGGGTGTGTTTGGAGGACATCGGGTAATAGGATAATGAAAGGAGAGAGAGATAGGCAGGCAGGTACCCTAGTGGTTAGAGCGTTGGAAAGGTTTCAAGATCGAATCCCCGAGCTGACAAGGTAAAAATCTGTCGTTCTGCCCCCGAACAAGGCAGTTAAACTACTGTTCCTAGGCCGTCATTGAAAATAAGAATTTGTTCTTAACTGACTTGCCTAGTTAAATAAAGGTTAAAAGAGAGAGAGTTATGTCACATTGTAGGTTTGTTCTGTATAGAAAGGTATTGGGCAGACTGCCTAAGTAAAAAAAAAACACAATTACATACAAATCATTTTCGGGATGGTAAACCCATTTTAGTGTAAACATAAACAACTACAACCAGATATAAGTAAGTGTCGGCTGTTTTCGACTTGCTCTACCGCACCTGCTGTCTCGACCTCTGAATGCCCAGCTATGAAAAGCCAACTGACATTTACTCCTGAGGTTTCATCTGTTTCACCCTCTACAACCACTGTGATTATTATTTGACCCTGCTGGTCATCTATGGATGTTTGAACATCTTGAAGAACAATCTGGCCTTAATGGCCATGTACTCTTATAATCTCCACCCGGCACAGACAGAAGAGGACTGGCCACCCCTCAGAGCCTGGTTCCTCTCTAGCTTCCTTCCTAGGTTCCTGCCTTTCTAGGGAGTTTTTGCCACCGTGCTTCTACAGCTGCATTGTTTGCTCTTTGGGGTTTTAGGCTGGGTTTCTGTAAAGCACTTTGTGACATCATCTGCATTGTTTGCTCTTTTGGGGATTTAGGCTGGGTTTCTGTAAATCACTTTGTGACATCATCTGCATTGTTTGCTGTTTGGGGTTTTAGGCTGGGTTTCTGTACAGCACTTTGTGACATCATCTGCATGGTTTGCTGTTTGGGGTTTTAGGCTGGGTTTCTGTAAATCACTTTGTGACATCATCTGCATTGTTTGCTCTTTTGGGGATTTAGGCTGGGTTTCTGTAAATCACTTTGTGACATCATCTGCATTGTTTGCTGTTTGGGGTTTTAGGCTGGGTTTCTGTACAGCACTTTGTGACATCATCTGCATGGTTTGCTGTTTGGGGTTTTAGGCTGGGTTTCTGTACAGCACTTTGTGACATCATCTGCATGGTTTGCTGTTTGGGGTTTTAGGCTGGGTTTCTGTACAGCACTTTGTGACATCATCTGCATGGTTTGCTGTTTGGGGTTTTAGGCTGGGTTTCTGTACAGCACTTTGTGACATCATCTGCATTGTTTGCTGTTTGGGGTTTTAGGCTGGGTTTCTGTACAGCACTTTGTGACATCATCTGCATTGTTTGCTCTTTTGGGGTTTTAGGCTGGGTTTCTGTAAAGCACTTTGTGACATCATCTGCATTGTTTGCTCTTTTGGGGTTTTAGGCTGGGTTTCTGTAAATCACTTTGTGACATCATCTGCATGGTTTGCTGTTTGGGGTTTTAGGCTGGGTTTCTGTACAGCACTTTGTGACATCATCTGCATTGTTTGCTGTTTGGGGTTTTAGGCTGGGTTTCTGTACAGCACTTTGTGACATCATCTGCATTGTTTGCTCTTTTGGGGTTTTAGGCTGGGTTTCTGTAAAGCACTTTGTGACATCATCTGCATTGTTTGCTCTTTTGGGGTTTTAGGCTGGGTTTCTGTAAATCACTTTGTGACATCATCTGCATGGTTTGCTGTTTGGGGTTTTAGGCTGGGTTTCTGTACAGCACTTTGTGACATCATCTGCATTGTTTGCTGTTTGGGGTTTTAGGCTGGGTTTCTGTACAGCACTTTGTGACATCATCTGCATTGTTTGCTCTTTTGGGGTTTTAGGCTGGGTTTCTGTAAAGCACTTTGTGACATCATCTGCATTGTTTGCTCTTTTGGGGTTTTAGGCTGGGTTTCTGTAAATCACTTTGTGACATCATCTGCATGGTTTGCTGTTTGGGGTTTTAGGCTGGGTTTCTGTACAGCACTTTGTGACATCATCTGCTGATGCAAAAAAGGCTTTATAAAAACATTTGATTGACAAAGAAAAGGTAATGGACCTATATATTTGAAAAAATTAGGTCATCTTTGAGAATTTAACAATTACCAACAACATAAAATACGAGACAGTCAGGGAGAATCTAAAATTCCAGAAACTAGGAATATTTTTATCATAGTATATGGCCCCCCTTGATTTTGTTATATTGTTTGTGTCAGTCAGACAACATTATAATATGGCATAAGCTGTGACAAAATGTGAAAATTTGCTTAAAAACTGTAAAATGTTCTCTCAAAGTGCGTAGAATTGCAATTATGCGATTAACCACGCCCACTACCACGCCCAGCCACGCCCACTACCACGCCCCAACCACGCCCACTACCACGCCCCCAGCCACGCCCACCACCTAAGCCTCATTTTGATCCAGTAAAAAAATCCTGTTTGTTGACAGGCACAGAGACAGAACGGCTTTGAACCTAAAGGAGACACGTTGTAGTGCAGTGTTTTCTATCACTGTACTATGGATGATACTGTTCAGGATGGAGGCCCTACTTCAGCTGTAGCAGTATGGCAGGGTTTGATCGTGTTTATTTGGCTATATCTTTAAACCCGGCATTGATCCAAACGAGGAAAAAGGTATTAATTCTATTTTCAATCTATAGCCATTTTTAGGCCCCTTTTGTTGTGGAATATCATTTCAGTGTTGAGGATTCCATCTGAAGGTCTGGGGGTGGAGTCAGACACCTGCCGTTCCCTCTGCATGTCGCACAACTTTGATTCATCACTATGCAGGGGTGACAGTTCCACCCCCCCCCCCCCCCCACCTCAATCTGTATATATATTTCACCACCATAGACACCCTGATTATAAACACATTCATGATGATTACCACCATAAACACCCAGATTTTAAACATTCGTGATAATGATCCAAACCCCACTTTCCAAACAACTCTATACAGTTTGAGTTTCTCTAACTTTTAATCTCTGTTTTTATTACCTGAGTCTTCCTTGAAATAATTTTTCTATTTGAAGCAATTTTTTTGTCACTACGACATCAAGCATCGGTCTCTTGAACATAGTTAAACCCCAGAATATTTTAATATTCATTCTTAGAAAGTAAATCCTCATTGAAGCCCTTTTTATCTACAGGAGCAGCATTGTGAGGATCTGAGCTAATCTCTGGTGAGGAACACAGACACATTGGAAACATGACCCTAGCAGGTAAGATATAACTTGAAATATACTGTATATTTATTGTTTACTAACTATCTATTATAATTTCAGACAGTATATACAGAGACACACAATACAGAGATACACAATACCTTATACCTACCATGACCAAAATTATGTGGGCATTAATATGGAGTTGGACCCCCTTTGCTGCTATAACAGCCTCCACTATTCTGGGAAGGCTTTCCACTAGATGTTGGAACATTGCTGCGGGGACTTGCTTCCATTCAGCCACAAGAGCATTAGTGAGGTCGGCCCTGATGTTGGGCGATTAGGCCTGGTTCGCAGACGGCGTTCCAGTTCATCCCAAAGGTGTTCGATGGGGTTGAGGTCAGGGCTCTGTGCAGGCCAGTCAAGTTCTTCCACACCGATTACAACAAACCATTTCTGTATGGACCAAGCTTTGTGCACGGGGGCATTGTCTTGCTGAAACATGAAAGGACCTTCCCCAAACTTTTGCCACAAAGTTGGAAGCACAGAACTGTCTAGAATATCACTGTATGCTGTAGCGTTAAGATTTCCCTTCACTGGAACTAAGGGGCTTAGCCTGAACCATGAAAAACAGCCCCAGACCATTATTCCTCCTCCACCAAACTTTACAGTTGGCACTATGCATTCGGGCAGGTAGTGTTCTCCTGGCATTCACCAAACCCAGATTTGTCCATCGGACTGCCAGATGGTGAAGGGTGATTCATCACTCCAGAGAACCCGTTTCCACTGCTCCAGCTGACACTTGGCAATGTGTATGGTGATCTGAGGCGTGTGTGAGGCTGCTCGGCCATGGAAACCCATTTCATGAAGCTCCTGACCAACAGTTCTTGTGCTGACGTTGCTTCCAGAGGCAGTTTGAGCAGTTGTTGCTCATATATGTTTCCACTTCACAATTACGGCACTTAGAGTTGACCGGGGCACCTCTAGCAGGGCAGAAATTTGATTAACTGACTTGTTGGAAAGGTGTTGAACGATGATCCTGCTTATACAGTAGCTACTGTGTTAAGCCATGTTTGGGAGGTGTTGATTTAAACTGTAAACTAAAAGGGGTGGGGGTAATGCTTATCTCTCTCTCTCATCCTAGGAGCAGTAGACGGATGATCTTATCTCTCTCCTCCTAGGAGCAGTAGACGACTGGTCTTATCTCTCTCTCCTCCTAGGAGCAGTAGACGGCTGGTCGATTATAATCACAGCCGTATATATCCCCCCCCAAGCAGACACATCGATGGCTCTGAACGAACTTTATTTAACTCTTTGCAAACTGGAAACCATTTATCCGGAGGCTGCATTCATTGTAGCTGGGGATTTTAACAAAGCTAATCTGAAAACAAGACTCCCTAAATTTTATCAGCATATCGATTGCGCAACCAGGGGTGGTAAAACCTTGGATTATTGTTACTCTAACTTCCGCGACGCATATAAGGCCCTGCCCCGCCCCCCTTTCGGGAAAGCTGACCACGACTCCATTTTGCTGATCCCTGCCTACAGGCAGAAATTAAAACAAGAGGCTCCCACGCTGAGGTCTGTCCAACGCTGGTCAGATCAAGCTGACTCTACACTCCAAGACTGCTTCCATCACGTGGACTGGGACATGTTTCATATTGCGTCAGATGGAAATATTGACGAATACGCTGATTCGGTGTGCGAGTTCATTAGAACGTGCGTCGAAGATGTCGTTCCCATAGCAACGATAAAAACATTCCCAAACCAGAAACTGTGGATTGATGGCAGCATTCGCGTGAAACTGAAAGCGCGAACCACTGCTTTTAATCAGGGCAAGGTGTCTGGTAACATGTCCGAATATAAACAATGCAGCTATTCCCTCCGCAAGGCTATTAAACAAGCTAAGCGTCAGTACAGAGACAAAGTGGAATCTCAATTCAATGGCTCAGACACAAGAGGCATGTGGCAGGGTCTACAGTCAATCACGGACTACAAGAAGAAACCCAGCCCAGTCACGGACCAGGATGTCTTGCTCCCAGGCAGACTAAATAACTTTTTTACCCGCTTTGAGGACAATACAGTGCCACTGACACGGCCTGCAACGAAAACATGCGGTCTCCCCTTCACTGCAGCCGAGGTGAGTAAGACATTTAAACGTGTTAACCCTCGCAAGGCTGCAGGCCCAGACGGCATCCCCAGCCGCGCCCTCAGAGCATGCGCAGACCAGCTGGCCGGTGTGTTTACGGACATATTCAATCAATCCCTATACCAGTCTGCTGTTCCCACATGCTTCAAGAGGGCCACCATTGTTCCTGTTCCCAAGAAAGCTAAGGTAACTGAGCTAAACGACTACCGCCCGTAGCCCTCACTTCCGTCATCATGAAGTGCTTTGAGAGACTAGTCAAGGACCATATCACCTCCACCCTACCTGACACCCTAGACCCACTCCAATTTGCTTACCGCCCAAATAGGTCCACAGACGATGCAATCTGAACCACACTGCACACTGCCCTAACCCACCTGGACAAGAGGAATACCTATGTGAGAATGCTGTTCATCGACTACAGCTCGGCATTCAACACCATAGTGCCCTCCAAGCTCGTCATCAAGCTCGAGACCCTGGGTCTCGACCCCGCCCTGTGCAACTGGGTACTGGACTTCCTGACGGGCCGCCCCCAGGTGGTGAGGGTAGGCAACAACATCTCCTCCCCGCTGATCCTCAACACGGGGGCCCCACAAGGGTGCGTTCTGAGCCCTCTCCTGTACTCCCTGTTCACCCACGACTGCGTGGCCACGCACGCCTCCAACTCAATCATCAAGTTTGCGGACGACACAACAGTGGTAGGCTTGATTACCAACAACGACGAGACGGCCTACAGGGAGGAGGTGAGGGCCCTCGGAGTGTGGTGTCAGGAAAATAACCTCACACTCAACGTCAACAAAACTAAGGAGATGATTGTGGACTTCAGGAAACAGCAGAGGGAACACCCCCCTATCCACATCGACGGAACAGTAGTGGAGAGGGTAGCTAGTTTTAAGTTCCTCGGCATACACATCACAGACAAACTGAATTGGTCCACTCACACTGACAGCGTCGTGAAGAAGGCGCAGCAGCGCCAATTCAACCTCAGGAGGCTGAAGAAATTTGGCTTGTCACCAAAAGCACTCACAAACTTCTACAGATGCACAATCGAGAGCATCCTGGCGGGCTGTATCACCGCCTGGTACGGCAACTGCTCCGCCCTCAACCGTAAGGCTCTCCAGAGGGTAGTGAGGACTGCACAACGCATCACCAGGGGCAAACTACCTGCCCTCCAGGACACCTACACCACCCAATGTTACAGGAAGGCCATAAAGATCATCAAGGACATCAACCACCCGAACCACTGCCTGTTCACCCCGCTATCATCCAGAAGGCGAGGTCAGTACAGGTGCATCAAAGCTGGGACCGAGAGACTGAAAAACAGCTTCTATCTCAAGGCCATCAGACTGTTAAACAGCCACCACTAACATTGAGTGGCTGCTGCCAACACACTGTCATTGACACTGACCCAACTCCAGCCATTTTAATAATGGGAATTGATGGGAAATGATGTAAATATATCCCTAGCCACTTTAAACAATGCTACCTCATATAATGTTACTTACCCTACATTATTCATCTCATATGCATATGTATATACTGTACTCTACATCATCGACTGCATCCTTATGTAATACATGTATCACTAGCCACTTTAACTATGCCACTTTGTTTACTTTGTCTACACACTCATCTCATATGTATATACTGTACTCGATACCATCTACTGTATGCTGCTCTGTACCATCACTCATTCATATATCCTTATGTACATATTCCTTATCCCCTTACACTGTGTATAAGCCAGTAGTTTTGGAATTGTTAGTTAGATTACTTGTTGATTATCACTGCATTGTTAGAACTAGAAGCACAAGCATTTCGCTACACTCGCATTAACATCTGCTAACCATGTGTATGTGACAAATATAATTTGATTTGATTTGGTCTTATCTCTCTCTCTCTCCTCCCAGGAGCAGTAGACAGATGATCATATCTCTCTCATCCTAGGAGCAGAAGATCAGATGATCTTATCTCTCTCCTCATAGGAGCAGAAGATCAGATGATCATATCTCTCTCCTCCTAGGAGCAGAAGATCAGATGATCTTATCTCTCTCCTCCTAGGAGCAGAAGATCAGATGATCATATCTCTCTCCTCCTAGGAGCAGTAGACAGATGGTCTTATCTCTCTCTCCTCCTAGGAGCAGTAGACAGATGATCTTATCTCTCTCCTCCTAGGAGCAGTAGACGGCTGGTCTTATCTCTCTCTCCTCCTAGGAGCAGTAGACAGATGGTCTTATCTCTCTCTCTCCTCCTAGGAGCTGTAGACGGAGGGTCTTATCTCTCTCTCTCTCTCCTCCTAGGAGCAGTAGACAGATGGTCTTATCTCTCTCTCTCCTCCTAGGAGCTGTAGACGGAGGGTCTTATCTCTCTCTCTCTCTCCTCCTAGGAGCAGTAGACAGATGGTCTTATCTCTCTCTATCCTCCTAGGAGCTCTTTTTATTTTAATCCAGGCTTTATCTAAAAATTCTGTAAACAGAAATATACAACGGACAAAAAATATTTCAGTTTCTCCTCATGACTCAGCTACATAATTCCAGGGTATATACAGAGCATTCAGAAAGTATTCAGACCCCTTCACTTTTCCCACATTTTGTAATGTTACAAAAATGGATTGAAGAAAACACTCATCAATCTACACACAATACTCCATAAGGACAGAAGCGAAAACAGGATTTTAGACATTTTTGCAAATTTATGCCAAATAAAATACTGAAATACCTTATTTACATAAGTATTCAGATACTTTGCTATGAGACTCGAAATTGAGCTCAGCTACATCCTGTTACCATTGATCATCCTCGAGATGTTTCTAAAATTTGATTGGAGTCCACCTGTAGTAAATTCAATTGATTGGACATGATTTGGAAAGGCACACACCTGTCTATAAAAGGTCCCACAGTTGACAGTGCATGTCAGAGCAAAAACCAAGCCACGAGGTCGAAGGAATTGTCTGTAGAGCTCTGAGACAGGATTGTGTCAAAGCACAGATCTGGAGAAGGTACCAAAAAATGTCTGCAGCAGGGAAGGTCCCCAAGAACACAGTGGCCTCCATCATTCAATGGAAGAAGTTTGGAACCAGCAAGGCTCTTTCTAGATCTGTCCACCAGACCAAAACTGAGCAATCGGGGAAGAAGGGCCTTGGTCAGGGAGGTGACCTAGAACCTGATGGTCACTCTGACAGAGCTCCAGAATTCCTCTGTGGAGATGGAAGAAGAACCTTCCAGAAGGACAACCATCTCTGCAGCACTCCACCAATAGAGCTTTTATGGTAGAGTGGCCAGACAGAAGGCACTCCTCAGTAAAAGGCCCATAACAGCCTACTTGGAGTTTGCCAAAAAGCACCTAAAGGACTCTGACCATGAAAAACAAGATGCTTTGGTCTGATGAAACCAAGATTGAACTCTTTGGCCTGAATGCCAAGCCTCACGTCTGGAGGAAACCTGTCACCATCCCTACGTTGAAGCATGGTGGTGGCAGCATCATGTTGTAGGGATGTTTTTCAGCGGCAGGGACTGGGAGACTAGTCAGGATCGAGGGAAAGATGAACGGAGAAAAGCACAGACCGCTCAGGACCTCAGACTGAGGTGACTGGGGTGAAGGTTCACCTTCCAACAGGACAACAACCCTAAGCACACAGCCAAGACAACGCAGGAGTGGCTTCGGGGGCAAGTCTCTGAATGTCTTTCAGTAGCCCAGCCAGAGCTCGGATTTGAACCCGATCCAACATCTCTGGAGAAACCTGAAAATAGCTGTTCAGCAACACTCTCCATTGCAACCGGACAGAGCTTGAGAGGATCTGCAGAGGAGAATGGGAGAAACTGCCCAAGTGCAGGTGTGCCAAGCCTGTAGCGTCATACCAAAGAAGACTTGAGGCTGTAATCACTGCCAAAGGAACATCAACAAAAGTACTGAGCAAAGGGTCTGAATACTTAAGTAAATGTTATATTTCCGTGCGTTATTTTTCTAAATGTGCAAAGAAATGGGGTATTGTGATGTCATTATGGGGTATTGTGTGTAGATTGATGAGGATGTTTTATTTTATTTAATCAATTTTAGAGTAAGGCTGTAACTTAACAAAAATGTGGAAAAAGTCAAGAGGTCTGAATACTTTCCGAATGCTCTGTATATTATAGGGAGGTTGGGTTAACATTAGTCTGGCTTATTCTTGTGTTGGCTTGGAATGTGTGGCTAGGTTTACACTGTCAGAGTTAAACTGTACCCTACAGTTGACCGAGGCTAAGCTGAATACCAACGGCAGAGATTGGCTAGATGTGGATTTTGGTCTTGTTCTCTACTGAAAAAAAATCACTGTTGTTTTTTATTAAAGTACATGAATTGAAATATATAAGTCTATATCCTGACTGATCTTTTGATAATGATAGTAATTAGTGATGATGGGCTCTTGTCACCCAGAACCAAATATCTGTTCAACTATTCAATTTGCCATTGAGTTTAACATTTAAATGTGAACCGTCTCAAAAGATGATAACGATGATGATGATGATGACAATGACAAACTACTATGTGTCTGTGTCTATTCTTTATGATTAACTGTGTGTGTGTGCATGTGTGTGTGTGTGTGCGTGTGCGTGTGCGTGTGCGTGTGCGTGTGCGTGTGTGTGTGTGTGTGTGTGTGTGTGTGTGTGTGTGTGTGTGTGTGTGTGTCCTGCAGCGTACAAAGAGAAGTTGAAAGAGCTCCCCCTGGTGTCTCTGTTCTGCTCCTGCATCAACCCTCAGACCATCGACTGTAAGCCCATATACAAAGCAGAAGGTAAGACGACACGTTTAGACACTCAGTACACCTATCTTGCACCAGGTACTTTGCCTCCAGAATTCTTTGCGCCGTGGATTCTCCAAAGTGTGGCGTTCAAACACAAAAGCTCAACTGCTATCAAGATTGTAACTTGTGCCAGGAAAACATTCCCCTCACCATTACATTACACCATTACACCATTACACCACCAGTCTGTACCGTTGACACCAGGCAGGATGGGTCCATGCTGACGCTACACCACCAGTCTGTACCGTTGACACCAGGCAGGATGGGTCCATGCTGACGCTACACCACCAGTCTGTACCGTTGACACCAGGCAGGATGGGTCCATGCTGACGCTACACCACCAGTCTGTACCGTTGACACCAGGCAGGATGGGTCCATGCTGACGCTACACCACCAGTCTGTACCGTTGACACCAGGCAGGATGGGTCCATGCTGACGCTACACCACCAGTCTGTACCGTTGACACCAGGCAGGATGGGTCCATGCTGACGCTACACCACCAGTCTGTACCGTTGACACCAGGCAGGATGGGTCCATGCTGACACTACACCACCAGTCTGTACCGTTGACACCAGGCAGGATGGGTCCATGCTGACGCTACACCTCCAGTCTGTACCGTTGACACCAGGCAGGATGGGGCCATGGACTCATGCTGTTTACACCAAATCCTGACTCTGCCATCAGCATGACGCAACAAGAACCAAGATTCGTCGGACCAGGCAATGCTTTTCCACTCCACAGTTGTCCAGTGTTGGTGATGGCGTTGCCCACTGGAGCCTCTTCTTCTTGTGTTTAGCTGATAGGAGTGGAACCCGGTGTGGTCGTCTGCTGCAAAAGCCCATCCCTGACAAGGAACGACGAGTTCTGCATTCCGAGATTCCCCTCTGCACACCACTGTTTCACTTTGCCGTTATTTTGAGGCCTGCCTGTTAGCTTCCACGATTCTTGCCATTCACCTTAGACCTCACTCATCAACAAGCTATTTTCACCCACGGGACTGCCAATAACAGGATGTTTGTTTGTTTGGCGCACCGTTCTCAATAAACTCTAGACACTGTCATGCGTGAAAAGCCCAGGAGGCCGTCCGGTTATGAGGTATAGGAACCGGTGCGCCTGGCACCAACGGTCATACCACGCTCAGTCACGTAGTCACTCGTTTGGTCCATTCTAACGTTCAGTCCAACAGTAACTGAATGCCTTGATGCCCGTTTTCCTGCTTTATATATCAAGCCACGGCCACGTGTGACTCTGTCTGTAGGAGCAATACATTTTCAAGAAGGTTTGCTGTGTCTGTCCAGAGCATGGAGGCGCGACCAGGAGACAGGCCAGTACATCAGTACATTTTCATGAACGGTGTACCTAAGAAACTGCCCACTGATATTTAATTTATATACACTAAATAAAAATATAAACACAACATGTGTAGTGTTGGTCCCATGTTTCATAAGCTGAAATAAAAGGTCCCAGAAATGTTTCATATGCATTAAAAACATATTTTTCTTAAACTGTTTTCACAAATTTGTTTACATCTCTGTTAGTGAGCATGTCTCCTTTGCCAACATAATCCATCCACCTGACAGGTTTGGCATATCAAGAAGCTGATTCAACAGCATGCACATTACACAGGTGCACCTTGTGCTGGGGACAATAAAAGCCACTCTAAAATGTGCAGTTTTGTCACACAGCACAATACCACAGTTGTCTCAAGTTTAGAGGGGGCTTGCAATTGGCATGCTGACTGCAGGAATGTCCACCAGAGCGTTTACCAGAAAAGTGAATGTTAATTTATCTACCATAAGCCTCCACCAACATCGTTTTAGAGAATTTGGCAGTACGTCCAACCGGCCTCACAACCGCAGACCATGTGTATGGCGTCGTGTGGGCGAGCAGTTTGCTGTTCACAACGTTTACATCAGAGTGTCCCATGGTGGTGATCGGGTTATGGTATGGGTATGCGTAAGCTATGGACAACAAACACAATTGCATTTTATCGATGGCAATTTGAATGCACAGAGATACCGTGACGAGATCCTGAGGCCCATTGTTGTGCCATTCATCTGCCCCCATCACCTCATGTTTCAGGATGATAATGCACAGCCCCATGTCGCAATGATCTGTACACATTTCCTTGAAGCTGAAAATGTTTCAGTTCTCCATGACCTGCATACTCACCAGACATATCACCCATTGAGCATGTTTGGGATGCTCTGGATCGACGTGTACTAGAGCGTGTTCCAGTTCCCGCCAATATCCAGCAACTTTGCACAGCCATTGAAGAGGAGTGGGACAACGTTCCACATGCCACAATCAACAGCCTGATCAACTATATGCGAAGGAGATGAGATGTCGCGCTACATGAGGCAAATGGTGGTCACAGCAGATGCTGACTGGTTTTCTGATCCACACCCCCTACCTTTTTTAAAGGTATCAGTGACCAACAGATCGTTCCTGATTCCTAGTCATGTGAAAGATTAGGGCCTAATTCATTTATTTGAATTGACTGATTTCCTTATAGGAACTGTACGTCTGTAAAATCTTTGAAATTGTTGCATGTTGCGTTTATATTTTGGTTGGTACACTTGAGACTTGCTCCTGTATTAACCTGTATGGTTCCCTGATTATATTTTCTGTTCAGTATAGTTCCTGATGACATCACAGTACAACATATTCAGACAGAAATTAAGAAATTATATAGAAATTATATATATTATATTATATTATATTATATTATTTAAAAATATATGTATTGACATATATAACTAGTTATATAACTAGTTATCTAAAGGATTGTGTTTTTAAAGTGCTTACCTCCAGTCTCTCCTGTACCATCCCCAGATGCGGTGGATCTGGGCTGGTGTGTGATAAAGGACGTGGAGGTGATAGAGTTGAACAAGCGTGCGTCTGGCCAGGCCTTCGAGGTCATCCTGAAGCCCCCGTCGTTCGATGGCGTCCCAGAGCTCAACGTTACCATGCCCCAACGCAGGGAACTCTCCATGGAGGAGATCCAGAATAAACTAGAGGCTGCAGAGGAGAGGAGGAAGGTGAGGAGACATGAATTGAGGAAATATTAGTGTACACACACACACACACACACAAACCATAGGCATAGATAAAGGACTAGTGCCCAAAGGCCTGTTTTAGCATGGAAATAGCCATTGAGGACTTTCACAATTTTGAAGTAATTAAATGGGTGGGACTTATCGGTTAAGGAAGGATCGGTTAAGGAAGGATCGGTTAAGGAAGGATCGGTTAAGGAAGGATCACATAATTCCATCCAGGTCAACAGGAGAGATCAGCCAGTGAATTAAACTTGTGAACAAATATTCCATGACTCCAGGTGGCAGTAAATCGCCAACTTTTACTTTATACCTTTTCAAACAACACACTCCAGGT
Organism: Oncorhynchus keta; assembly: GCF_023373465.1. NCBI lineage: Eukaryota > Metazoa > Chordata > Actinopteri > Salmoniformes > Salmonidae > Oncorhynchus > Oncorhynchus keta. The sequence continues at coordinate 43,437,070 of NC_068428.1, forward strand.
GGCAGTATGCACCCTTTCAGTTTACCAACTCATAGAAGAACTATGAAAAATGGAGATGGCCTCAACGGCGCTACCCATGCTCTCAAAGATGCTACAATGGGACAGATATAATGTCCTCTAACTATCTCTATGGCACAAACACACATGTCTGTATCCTGCTCCTGATACCCTCACACCGCCCTTTAGTGCCAGGAGGCTGAGCTGCTGAAGCACCTGGCAGAGAAGAGAGAGCACGAGAGAGAGGTGATCCAGAAGGCCTTTGAGGAGAACAACAACTTCATCAAGAACTCCAAGGAGAAGCTGGAGCAGAAGATGGAGGCCAACAAGGAGAACAGAGAGGCTCTGCTGGCGGCCATGTTGGAACGGCTGCAGGAGAAGGTAATGTTTAACTGTCTTCTCGTTCTTTCTCTTGAGTTTGTCTCTCTTTCTCTCTAGTCAGTCTTTCTGTTTCTGTCTATGTCTGTCTGTATCTCTCTCTCTCTCTTTGTCTCTTTCTTTAGTCTCTCTCTTTAGCGTCTCACTTCAGTTTGTCTAATCAGACTCACTCTTTAGTCTCCCTCTCTCTTCCTCTCACCAGTCTCTCACAATGATTCTATAAAGGAAGGTAGATAATATGACACGATGGTGCTGACAGACATGGTCTCCCTGTTTTTAGCTCTTTTGCCGACTTTGCAGTATTCTTGCTTTTATTAGTGTCATACCTTACATTATTTGCCCTGAACGGTTCTAGTATTATTTCCTACATTACATCAGCTGTCAATCACCAGACATTTTACCAGAACATTTGGACTTCCTTGACCTGGATCCTTTGTTCGGACTTCCCGAGGAAGACCCTTTCATCCCGGGTGCTACAACAAAACGTTGATGCCGGAGGATAGGGAGGAGGGAGATGGGGTTTCGAGTCAGGCGGCGAGCAAACCGTCCACCGCTTCTGAGTATATTACTCGCTAACTTTCAGTCCTTGGACAATAATGTAGACAAGATCAGGCCGAGGATCTCCCCCTGTTTTACGGAATCGTGGCTCTCCCCACGATATATTGTCCCCATCTATACAACCAGCGGGGTTCTCCGTACATCACAGGGACAGGAGGAAAGAACTCTCTGGGAAAAACAAAGGTGGAGGGGTATGTCTCATGGTTAACAACTCATGGTGTGATTTTTCTAACGTACAGAAACTCAAGTCCTTTTGGTCTCCCGATCTGGAAATCCTCACCATCAAATATTGACCGCATTACCTCCCAAGATAATTTTCTTTGGTTATTGTCACTGCGGTGTATATCCCCCCCAAACCGACACGGCTCTCAAGAAACGACACTGCACTTTGTGCAAACTGGAAACTGCATATCCTGAGGCCGCATTTATTGTAGCTGGAGACTTTAATAAAGTAAATCTGAGGAGAACGCTCCCAAAATTCTACCAACACATCTCCTGTGCTACACGTGGATAGAACACGCTTGACCATTGCTACTCTCCCTTCCGGGATGGCTACAAGGCCATCCCCAACCCCCACTTAGGCAAATCAGATCATGCCTCCATCCTGCTCCTCCAAACATAAACAGGAAGCACCCGTGGTAAGGACTGTTCAACATTTGTCTGACCAATCGGAATCCATGCTTCAGGATTGCTTTGATCAAGCGGACTGAAAAATGATCCGGGTCACCTCTAGGTATAGTATCGACGTATACACTGACTCGGTGACTGGGTTCATCAGGAAGTGCATAGAGGATGTTGTTCCCATGGTGACTGGGTTCATCAGGAAGTGCATAGAGGATGTTGTTCCCATGGTGACTGGGTTCATCAAGAAGTGCATAGGGGATGTTGTTCCCATGGTGACTGGGTTCATCGGGAAGTGCATAGGGGATGTTGTTCCCATGGTGACTGGGTTCATCGGGAAGTGCATAGAGGATGTTGTTCCCATGGTGACTGGGTTCATCAGGAAGTGCATAGAGGATGTTGTTCCCATGGTGACTGGGTTCATCAGGAAGTGCATAGAGGATGTTGTTCCCATGGTGACTGGGTTCATCAGGAAGTGCATAGAGGATGTTGTTCCCATGGTGACTGGGTTCATCAGGAAGTGCATAGAGGATGTTGTTCCCATGGTGACTGGGTTCATCAGGAAGTGCATAGGGGATGTTGTTTCTACTGTGACGATTAGAACTTATCCAAACCAAACACTGGATAGATGGCAGCATATGTGCAAAACTGAATGCGCAAACAACAAGCATTTAACCACGGCAAGGTGACTGGGAACATGGACAAACAGGCCAGCTATGACCTCTGTAAGGTAATCAAAGAGGGAAAATGACACTACAAGTTGCAATTCAATGGCAGGGACTCCAGAAAATCATGGATTATAAAAAGAAAGCCACGCGGACACCGACGCCTCACTCCCGGACAAGATAAACACCTTATTCGCCCGCTCCGAGGAAAACAACACAGAGCCACTCACGTGGGTCCCGCCACTCACGAGGACTGTGTGCTCCCGATCTCCTTGTCCAGCGTAAGACATTCAAGCTTGTTAACCCCTTGCTAACCCCTTACACAAGGCTACTGGTCCAGACAGCATCCTCAGAACAGTGCAGAACAGCTGGAGTGTCTACAGAATTTTAGTTGTTGTTGAAAACTCTGTTTATTCAGTTTTGCACACATAAGACGACACAAAACAATATGAATAATATACTCAATTAGAATAAAAAAAGAATAGCTATAAAGATACCGTACTTCAGACAAGTTAAACACACCGGGCAGAAGGCTACTATCTCGGTGGTCATAAAGAGGAGACCAAGGCGCAGCGTGGTGAGCGAGAACATAACTCTTTAATTAAGGAGAGAACACTGAACAAAACTAAACAACACAACAAAACGTGAAGCAATATGACTAGTGCAGAACAGGCAACTAAACATAGAAAAACAACCCACAAAATAACCAAGGAATATGGCTGCCTAAATATAGTTCCCAATCAGACACAACAATAAACACATGCCAACCATAGACATATAAACACCTAGACTAGGCAACCCCTAGACATACAAAAAACACCCTAGAAGAAAAAAAAACTAAACAAACCGCCCTTGTCACACCCTGACCTAACCAAATAATAAAGAAAAGAAAGATAACTAAGAATTCTTGACAGGGGGTTACCTATGGGCAGTACTCCAAAAAGGTCTGTCAGAGGAGACAGATCTATAACAGTGTCATATATATCAGAGAAACATTTAAATATTCATTCCCAGAAACCTGACAGTTTGTGACAGCCCCAAAACATATGATACAGTGTGGCTGGTTCCGTTTTACATCGGACACAGGTACAATCAAAATCAGAGAATATTCTTTCCAGTTTGGCCCCAGACCAGTGGATACGGTGAACCACCTTGAATTGAATGAGGCTGTGTCTAGTGCTAAAAGAGGACGAGTGCACCCTGTGCAGCACAGATTCCCCGGTGTCATCTGTAAGTTCCTCCCACAAATCCTTTTCCCATCGAGTCTTTAAAGGAAACAAAGAAGAGTTCTGTACATGATTAATGATATTATACCTGAAATTGCACCCATCGGAAGCTTGTTTAGCTCAAAGATGCTCTCTAAGATGCTCTCAAAGATGCTCTCAAAGATGCTCTATATAGCTGTATTCGAAGGCCTATGGGGAAATGCAGGTGTGTTAGCTCTGACAAAGTTCATGGTCTGGAGATAGCGGAAAAAAGTGGGATTTTGGGGAGGTTTAACTTTTCATGTAGTTGAGCAAAAGATGCAAATGTATCATCAAAGAATAATTGTGCTTAATGAGGAGAGGCCTAGTGAGTGCCACTTGCCAAAAAGCCCCATCATTTAAAGATGGAGGAAATCAAACAGAACTGATTCCAAATTTTAAGAGACTGCGTTACGATTGGGTTGACACACCTTTTGCCTAGGGACACTGGGAGAGACAAGCACAACGCAGAAGAAAGAGCAGCAGGTTTACATGATTCAGACACCATCTGGACCCAGAGTGGTTTTGGGCCAGTAGGTTCAGTCTGCAGCCAGTACAAAAGGGCTCTGAAATTTGCAGCCCAATAGTATGTATGAAAATTTGGAAGAGCTAAACCCCCCAATGCCTTAGGCTCCTGTAAATGTTTTATACCAATCCGTGGTACCATGCCATCCCAAATAAAATACATGAATGTTTGATCCAGTTAATTTTTTTAAAGATTTTGGAATAAAAATGGGTAAACATTGAAATAAATATAAACATTTGGGCAACACATTCATTTGAATGACATTAATCCTTCCAATAAGATAAAGAGGTAGAAACTTCCAAAAAGTTAGAGATTGTTTCAAACTGCTGGAGCAACAATGTTTTCCTTAAACAAATTGGAATATTTCAATGTCACTTTAACTCAAATGTATTTATATAGCCCTTCGTACATCAGCTGATATCTCAAAGTGCTTTACAGAAACCCAGTCTAAAACTCCATACAGCAAGCAATGCAGGTGTAGAAGCACGGTGGCTAGGAAAAACTCCCTAGAAAGGCCAAAACCTAGGAAGAAACCTAGAGAGGAACCAGGCAATGTGGGGTGGCCAGTCCTCTTCTGGCTGTGCCGGGTGGAGATTATAACAGAACATGGCCAAGATGTTCAAATGTTCATAAATGACCAGCATGGTCAAATAATAATAATCACAGGCAGAACAGTTGAAACTGGAGCAGCAGCACGGCCAGGTAGACTGGGGACAGCAAGGAGTCATCATGTCAGATAGTCCTGAGGCATGGTCCTAGGGCTCAGGTCCTCCGAGAGAGAGAAAGAAAGAGAGAAAGAGAGAGAGAATTAGAGAGAGCATACTTAAATTCACACAGGACACCGGATAGGACAGGAGAAGTACTCCAGATATAACAAACTGACCCTAGCCCCCCAACACATAAACTACTGCAGCATAAATACTGGAGGCTGAGACAGGAGGGGTCAGAAGACACTGTGGCCCCATCCGATGACACCCCCGGACAGGGCCAAACAGGAAGGATATAACCCCACCCACTTTGCCAAAGAACAGCCCCCACACCACTAGAGGGACTGTATTCTGGACATAGCTCATCCTATATAACTATTGCTGGGCATACCTTTTCCTACTTATCTACTGTACATACTGCCTTTACACTGTATTTACATCCTGGAGCCTGCTATTTCTTAATCTCTTGTTTATTCTTATTTTATTTTTCTTATTCTACTGTGCTCTTGGATATGTATTTCACTGCTGGAAACAAAAGCTGCACTTTATCATCTGCTCATCTGTGTACGTGACAAATACACTTTAAAAAATATATATATATATTATTCTAGAATGTATCATTTTTACATTTTTTATTTTTTTTTCATCATAACACATCATATCATAACAAAATCGAATCTATAATCCTCTCCACTAAGATCTCAACTCTAATTTTCACTCCACTGCTCGATTTTGTGCACCTGTTACCAACGGGTCTGGCTGAAATCCACTCATTTGAAGGGATGTCTAGATACTTTTGTTTATATAAGGATTTTATTTTGTTTCATGCAGTTTTTACATCTGGATATTATTCATGCCAATAGATTCCTGAATGTAAATATTGCTGTTGTTGTTTTCCTGTGTGGCAGGACAAACATGCAGAAGAGGTGAGGAAAAAGGTACTAGCTTTGGCAGATGCGGTGGATCTGAGCTGGTGTGTGATAAAGGACGTGGAGGTGATAGAGTTGAACAAGCGTGCGTCGGGCCAGGCCTTCGAGGTCATCCTAAAGCCCCCGTCGTTCGATGGCGTCCCAGAGCTCAACGTTACCATGCCCCAACGCAGGGAACTCTCCATGGAGGAAATCCAGAATAAACTAGAGGGTGCAGAGGAGAGGAGGAAGGTGAGGAGGACAGGGAGGAGAGGAGAAACAAACACACACATAAACGCATACACACACACACATTCACAAGCATACCAGTATACACACACACACGCTCACTTTCACAAAAATATGGAATGCACACACATACACCGACACACAGACACACACACACACACACACAAGCATGCATATACAGTACGTGTGCACAAACATACATAATCCATGTCTGTCTGTATCCTGCTCCTGATACCCTCACACCGCCCTTTAGTGTCAGGAGGCTGAGCTGCTGAAGCACCTGGCAGAGAAGAGAGAGCACGAGAGAGAGGTGATCCAGAAGGCCTTTGAGGACAACAACAACTTCATCAAGAACGTCAAGGAGAAGCTGGAGCACAAAATGGAGGCCAACAAGAAGAACAGAGAGGCTCTGCTGGCGGCCATGTTGGAACGACTGCAGGAGAAGGTAGTGTTTAGCTGTGATCTCTCTCTTTCTCTCTATTCTCTCTTCAGTCTGTGAGTCTCTCTCTCAGGAGAAGGTAGTGTTTAGCTGTGATCTCTCTATTCTCTCTTCAGTCTGTGAGTCTCTCTCTCAGGAGAAGGTAGTGTTTAGCTACTATCTGGCTCTCCTTTCGTTCTCTTGATTGTCTCTCTGTCTTTCCCTCATTGTCTCTGTGTCGGTCTGCCTGGCTTTCTCGCTCTCTCACACACTCTCTCGCACACACACACACACACACACACACACACACACACACACACACACACACACACACACACACACACACACACACACACACACACACACACACACACACACACACACACACACACACACACACACACACACACACACACTGTCCCGCTCTCTCTAGTCTTTCTCTCTAGTCACTCATTATCTCTGTCTGTCTGTCTGTCTGTCTGTCTGTCTGTCTGTCTGTCTGTCTGTCTGTCTGTCTGTCCCTCTCTCTCTCACACACTGTCCCTCTCTTTCCCTCTCTCTCACACACACACTGTCCCTCTCTCTCCCTCTCTCTCACACACACTCTGTCCCTCTCTCTCCCTCTCTCTCTCACACACTGTCCCTCTCTTTCCCTCTCTCTCACACACACACTGTCCCTCTCTCTCCCTCTCTCTCACACACTCTGTCCCTCTCTCTCACAGACACTGTCCCTCTCTCTCCCTCTCTCTCTCACACACACACTGTCCCTCTCTCTCCCTCTCTCTCACACACTCTGTCCCTCTGTCTCCCTCTCTCTCTCAACTACATACATTTTCAAACTTCTACAGTCTTGATGAATAATACATGGAGTATTATATATTTGTATTTCTCCCTTGTCTTAAGTTTTTTGTCTAATAATTCCCTTGTTGAGTACCTCCCTTCTTGAATGTTTTCAAGTTGAATCTGTTTACATCTGGATCATTAATGCTAATAGATTCCTGAATGTAAATATTGTTGTTGTTTTTGTTGTTTTTCAGGAAAAACACGCATTAGAGGTGAGGAAGAAAAAAGAACTGAAGGAGGAGGCCTGCCGTTAGACGAGCGGAAAGATAGAGGGAGAGAGAACGGAGGAGTGGTTTTGTGTCATTAAAAAAAAAACAAGAGATCAAGACAATGAGGAAAAAAAAGGAAAACCAAAAGCTGCCCCATCAGAGCGATGAAGACAGGAGTTGATGTACAGTACCAGTCAAAAGTTTGGACACAAATATTCATTCAAGGTTTGTTTTTTTGTGGGGTTTTTTAAAAACTATTTTCTACATTGTAGAATACATCAAAACTGTGAAATAACACATATGGAATCATGTAGTAACCAAAAAAGTGTTAAACAAATCAAAACATATTTTATATTTTAGATTCTTCAAAGTAGCCACGCTTTGCCTTGATGACAGCTTTGAACGCTCTTGCTATTCTCTCAACCAGCTTCATGAGGAATGTTTTTCCAACAGTCTTCAAGGAGTTCCCACATATATGCTGAGCACTTGTTGGCTGCTTTTCTTTCACTCTGCGTTCCAACTGATTCCAAACCATCTCAATTGGGTTGAAATCGGGTGATTGTGGAGGCCAGGTCATCTGATGCAGCATTCCATTACTCTTTGGTCAAATAGCTCTTACATAGCCTGGAGGTGTGTTGGGTCATTGTCCCGTTGAAAAACAAATGATTGTCCCTGTAAGCACAAACCAGATGGGATGGCGTATTGCTGCAGAATGCTGTGGTAGCCATGCTGGTAAAGTGTGCCTTGAATTCAAAATTATTCACAGTGTCATCAGCAAAGCACCCCCACACCATCACACCTCCTCCTCCATGCTTCATGGCGGGAACCACACATGCAGAGATCATCCGTTCATCTTCTCTGCATCTCACAAAGACACAGCAGTTGGAACCAAGAATCTCACATTTGGACTCATCAGACCAAAGAACAGATTTCCACTGGTCTAATGTCCATTGCTTGTGTTTCTTGGCCCAAGCAAGTCTCTTCTTATTATTGGTGTCCTTTAGTAGTGGTTTCTTTGCAGCAATTCAACCATGCAGGCTTGATTCACTCAGTGTCCTCTGAACAGTTGATGTTGAGATGTGTCTGTTACTTGAATTCTGTGAAGCATTTGTTTGGGCTGCAATTTGAGGTGCAGTTAACTCTAAATGAACTTATCCTCTGCAGCAGAGGTAACTCTGGGTCTTCCTTTCATGTCGCGGTCCTCATGAGAGACAGTTTCATCATAGCGCTTGATGTTTTTTGCGACTGCACTGGAAATGCATTCCCGGTGACTACCTCATGAAGCTGGTTGAGAGAAATGCCAAGAGTGTGCACAAAGCTGTCATCAAGGCAAAGGGTGGATACTTTGAAGAATCTCAATTATAAAATATATTTTGATTTGTTTAACACTTTTTTGGTTACTACATTATTCCATATGTGTTAATTCATAGTGTTGATGTCTTCACTATTATTCTACAATGTAGAAAGTAGTAAAAAATAAAGAAAAACACTTGAATGAGTAGGTGTGTCCAAACGTTTGACTGGTTCTGTATGCGTCAACGATTTGGAACAAGCGCACAAACTAAACAGTTTCTACTGGGGGGATTTGACTACATACAACAAAAACAGTGCGATGAAATGATGAAATACAAGAGAAAATAAGAAGCGAATGCAGTGCTTGTCTGGCTGGCTGGCAGATCAAGGTGCGCACGAATGAGGAAGTGGTCTGGTAGTGTGGGGGGGGGGTAAATGATTATGTTAGAATGGGTATGGTGCCTTAGTCAACTGCAGAACAGTTACTGTAAATCAGGCTACAACGCAACACCCTTAGAGAGCCCACTTTCCCATAGTTTACACGCCTCACATCTACGCTCATACACAATCTCTCTGTATCTCACATGCAAGCTCTGACACATAAAAGCTATTTATACCGTGCAACATTTTCCCTGTAGCTTCAACAGAATGCTGTAAATAGTTTAGGCACGTGTTCCATTCTACGTGTTCTATTTTGAATTTACCAGGAAACACTATAAATGATGAATGATTTGTGAATGACGGATAAAATATTGAGTTGTGTCATTGGAAAAAGCTCTCAAGTAAACTTTACCAACTTTAGTTAGTGATAGAGAATTGACTTCACCCATATAGCTACAGACTTAGAGTAGAAAATGTTTTAATGGACATATGATCATCACTTTCTTTTTTTTAACCACGACTCAATAAAAAAATCACTCCGATACAAAAGAACATGGAGCAGAACACATCTTGGACGTTAGGGAGGGTGAGGACCTGGTTCCGATTGGTTCATTGATTGATTGACAGGATGGTAAACTGCGCTGTCAGACCAGACCATCCAATGGGTACGCTTTGCTTTGGCATGTCACTGTACTTACTTGTTAACTGTGATTGTCTGTTGTTTTTTTGATGATAGAAGAAGAGAGAGAACGAAAGAATGAGAGAAGAGATTGATGTTAGCTGGAGCCACTCCGGGGACATCCTAAATGATTGGGGTTGATGTTAGCTAAAGCCACTCTGGGGACATCCTAAATGATTGGGGTTGATGTTAGCTGGACCACTCTGGGGACATCCTAAATGATTGGGGTTGATGTTAGCTAAAGCCACTCTGGGGACATCCTAAATGATTGGGGTTGATGTTAGCTAAAGCCACTCTGGGTACATCCTAAATGATTGGGGTTGATGTTAGCTAAAGCCACTCTGGGGACATCCTAAATGAATGGGGTTGATGTTAGCTGGACCACTCCGGGGACATCCTAAATGATTGGGGTTGATGTTAGCTGAAGCCACTCTGGGTACATCCTAAATGATTGGGGTTGATGTTAGCTGAAGCCACTCTGGGTACATCCTAAATGATTGGGGTTGATGTTAGCTGAAGCCACTCTGGGTACATCCTAAATGATTGGGGTTGATGTTAGCTGAAGCCACTCTGGGTACATCCTAAATGATTGGGGTTGATGTTAGCTGAAGCCACTCTGGGTACATCCTAAATGATTGGGGTTGATGTTAGCTGAACCCACTCTGGGTACATCCTAAATGATTGGGGTTGATGTTAGCTGAAGCCACTCTGGGTACATCCTAAATGATTGGGGTTGATGTTAGCTGGAACCACTCTGGGTACATCCTAAATGATTGGGGTTGATGTTAGCTGGAGCCACTCTGGGTACATCCTAAATGATTGGGGTTGATGTTAGCTGGAGCCACTCTGGGTACATCCTAAATGATTGTGGTTGATGTTAGCTGGAACCACTCTGGGTACATCCTAAATGATTGGGGTTGATGTTAGCTGGAGCCACTCTGGGTACATCCTAAATGATTGGGGTTGATGTTAGCTGAAGCCACTCTGGGTACATCCTAAATGATTGGGGTTGATGTTAGCTGAACCACTCTGGGTACATCCTAAATGATTGGGGTTGATGTTAGCTGAAGCCACTCTGGGTACATCCTAAATGATTGGGGTTGATGTTAGCTGAAGCCACTCTGGGTATGTCCTAAATGATTGGGGTTGATGTTAGCTAAAGCCACTCTGGGTACATCCTAAATGATTGGGGTTGATGTTAGCTGAAGCCACTCTGGGTATGTCCTAAATGTCTCCTTACTCCCTAAATAGGCTTCATTTACACAGGCAGCCCAATTCTAATATTTTTTTCTCTCACTTATTTGTCTTTTGACTAATCACATCAGATCTTTTTACATCAGATATGTTTCAGATCTGATTGGTCAAACGCAGACAGGAATAGGGAATAGGGAATAGAGTGCTATTTAGGACGTAAGTCTCTGTTTTCATTGTGGCGTTGTGTGAAATGTTTGTTGGGGGAATGTGGGGTTTTGACTTGCGATGTGTGTATTTGTTATGTTCTAATCTACTCTTTGGCATGGTCAGTAAACGCTTCTCTTGACTGAACTCGTTTTCGTATTTTTTTTAATTTATTTATAGAAATATAGAAATCTTTCATTTTGGTATTTTAGCAGATGCTCTTATCCAGAGCGACTTGTGACAATTGTCTAACAAAATAATAACAGACGTGAAAATCTGTCATGATTTTCTTTTTGACAGAATAAGTGGTAAGATGTTTTACAATTAAGGTGAACACATTCTACTGTAAATTAGGGTAGACACATTCTACTGTAAACTAAGGTAAACACATTCTACTGTAAATTAGGGTAAACACATTCTACTGTAAACTAGGGTAAACACATTCTACTGTAAACTAGAGTAAACACATTCTACTGTAAACTAGGGTAGACACATTCTACTGTAAATTAGAGTAAACACATTCTACTGTAAACTAGGGTAAACACATTCTACTGTAAATTAGAGTAAACACATTCTACTGTAAACTAGGGTTAACACATTCTACTGTAAATTAGGTAGACACATTCTACTGTAAACTAGGGTTGACACATTCTACTGTAAACTAGGGTGGACACATTCTACTGTAAAACTAGGGTGGACACATTACTGTAAAACTAGGGTAAACACATTCTACTGTAAACTAAGGTAAAAACATTCTACTTTAAACTAAGGTAAAGACATTCTACTTTAAACTAGGGTAGGCACATTCTACTGTAAACTAGGTTGGACACATTCTACTGTAAAACTAGGGTGGACGCATTACTGTAAACTACGGTAGAAACATTCTACTGTAAACTAAGGTAAAGACATACAACTGTAAACTAGGGTGGATACATTCTACTGTAAAACTAGGGTAGGCACATTCTACTGTAAACTAAGGTAAAGCCATTCTACTGTAAACTAGGGTAGGCACATTCTACTGTAAACTAGGGTGGACACATTCTACTGTAAACTAAGGTAAAGACATTCTACTGTAAACTAGGGTAGGCACATTCTACTGTAAACTAGGGTGGACACATTCTACTGTAAAACTAGGGTAAACACATTCTACTGTAAACTAAGGTAAAAACATTCTACTGTAAACTAGGGTAGGCACATTCTACTGTAAACTAGGGTAGGCACATTCTACTGTAAACTAGGGTAGGCACATTCTACTGTAAACTAAGGTAAAGACATTCTACTTTAAACTAGGGTAGGCACATTCTACTGTAAACTAGGTTGGACACATTCTACTGTAAAACTAGGGTAGGCACATTCTACTGTAAACTAAGGTAAAGACATTCTACTGTAAACTAGGGTAGGCACATTCTACTGTAAACTAGGGTGGACACATTCTACTGTAAACTAGGGTGGACACATTCTACTCTAAACTAGGTTGGACACATTCTCGTCATTTCAATTAAAAAAGCAGTAGGAAAACTCTCTCTTTTCTATGCTTGTCTGTTTCTTCAGAATGGAACGTTGCTGTGATAGAATGTTTTATGTTGCCTTTGTTCTAGAAGCATTTATGTCGTCAGTGTTCCAATGCATTTCCACCAGATTGTCATTGATCAAGAGCACTTAAAGCACAGATCTAAAAGATACACACTGAGTGTACAAAACATTAAGAACACCTGCTCTTTCCATGACATCCAGGTGAAAGCTATGATCCCTTAGCGATGTCACTTGTTAAATCCACTTCAAATCAGTGGATTTTATGAAGAGGCAATTGAGACATGGATTGTGTATGTGTGCCATTCAAAGGGTGAACGGGCCAGACAAAAGATGTAAGTGCCTTTGAACAGGGTATGGTAGTTTTGTGTTTGAGTGTGTCAAGAACTGCAACGCTGCTGAATTATTCACACTCAAAAAGTTTCCTGTGTGTATGAAAAATGGTCCACTACCCAAAGGATACCCAGCTAACTGGACACAACTGTGGAAAGCACTGGAGTCAACATGAGCCTGTATCCCTGTGGAACACAGGGACGAGGCAAGTCAGTTTAACAAATGCTTATTTACAATGAAGGCCTACCACGGCCAAACCCTAACACGGACGACGCAGGGCCAATTGTGCGCGGTCCTTGTAGAGTCCATGCCCCGAAGAATTGAGGCTGTTCTGAGGGCAAAAGAGACACCGGACTACTTATGATCTATACCATTAGCCTTTGCAAATATACGAGGCAGGCGAAATCAACGCGCTCTCTGATTTTTCTATTTAAGACTACTCCGCTCCTCAAACTAGGCTCTGTATGTTTGTTCCACTAAATTATGCAAATTAACCTTTAGACAATAAGCATGACTGACTGGTCAAATGTTTTTTCAGCAGCTAACCAGGTGAGTACTGGAAGGTATTCACAGGACTTGTTTTTCAGCGGACATTGCGAAAACTCACTTCTTAATCTCCACTATGCGTATAAAGCACAGGAGGTTGGTGACACCTTAATTGGGGAGGACGGGCTCGTGGTAATGGCTGGAGTGGAATCAGTGGAATGGGATCAAACACATTAAACACATGGTTTCCATGTGTTTGATGCCATTCCATTTCCCCCCCGTTCCAGCCATTATTTTGAGCCGTCCTCCCCTCAGCAGCCTCCACTGGTATCAAAGTAGTGTAGTGGAGGTATATGCTGTATCTATCAATTCATAAGGCTGATGGAACCAATCAGAATGTTTCACTTAAAATGTTGATGAACGATTATTTCTTCACATTTCAGGCGCAGCGATGTGCACACGGCGCCGATGTTCCTGTGTGCACTCCGGTAACCAACTGTTCCGTACACTTATCCGGAACATTTATTCCTTTGTCCCCCTTTTCCCAGCTCTGTGCCCCAACAACAATTACTCACCCTCATGTGGGCCAACATGTGGACTTCCCCATTACCTTCCCAATGCTTCCAGTCGGTGGTGTGAATTCGACATTCGTTTTTGTAATGAGTTCTGCTATTTTCTCCCATGACCCCCTGCCTGTGGGCCACTTCTTTACCCTTTAGCACCCTCATAACCATTTTCCTCCCAAATCCCCAGATCCTCCTTCAGTGTCCTTGGACAATAATCACTATCAATTATCAAGTAACTGCTTAATCTATCCGCTTTTCAGCCTCCAGTATTGCTCCTACCTCTCACCTGTTTGGGTTGAGCCAACGGTGGTACCTCTCGCCTGTTTGGGATGAGCCAACGGTGGTACCTCTGGCCTGTTTGGGTTGAGCCAATGGTGGTACCTGGCCTGTTTGGGTTGAGCCAACGGTGGTACCTCTCGCCTGTTTGGGTTGAGCCAACGGTGGTACCTCTCGCCTGTTTGGGTTGAGCCAACGGTGGTACCTGGCCTGTTTGGGTTGAGCCAACGGTGGTACCTCTCGCCTGTTTGGGTTGAGCCAACGGTGGTACCTGGCCTGTTTGGGTTGAGCCAACGGTGGTACCTCTCACCTGTTTGGGTTGAGCCAACGGTGGTACCTCTCGCCTGTTTGGGTTGAGCCAACGGTGGTACCTCTCGCCTGTTTGGGTTGAGCCAACGGTGGTACCTGGCCTGTTTGGGTTGAGCCAATGGTGGTACCTCTCGCCTGTTTGGGTTGAGCCAACGGTGGTACCTCTCGCCTGTTTGGGTTGAGCCAACGGTGGTACCTGGCCTGTTTCGGTTGAGCCAACGGTGGTACCTCTCGCCTGTTTGGGTTGAGCCAACGGTGGTACGTCTCGCCTGTTTGGGTTGAGCCAACGGTGGTACCTGGCCTGTTTGGGTTGAGCCAACGGTGGTACCTGGCCTGTTTGGGTTGAGCCAACGGTGGTACCTGGCCTGTTTGGGTTGAGCCAACGGTGGTACCTCTGGCCTGTCTGGGTTGAGCAAACGGTGGTACCTCTCGCCTGTTTGGGTTGAGCCAACGGTGGTACCTCTCGCCTGTTTGGGTTGAGCCAACGGTGGTACCTCTCCTGTTTGGGTTGAGCCAACGGTGGTACCTCTGGCCTGTTTGGGTTGAGCCAACGGCGGTACCTGGCCTGTTTGGGTTGAGCCAACGGTGGTACCTGGCCTGTTTGGGTTGAGCCAACGGTGGTACCTATCGCCTGTTTGGGTTGAGCCAACGGTGGTACCTGGCCTGTTTGGGTTGAGCCAACGGTGGTACCTGGCCTGTTTGGGTTGAGCCAACGGTGGTACCTCTCACCTGTTTGGGTTGAGCCAACGGTGGTACCTCTGGCCTGTTTGGTTTGAGCCAACGGTGGTACCTCTCGCCTTTTTGGGTTGAGCCAACGGTGGTACCTCTGGCCTGTTTGGGTTGAGCCAACGGTGGTACCTGGCCTGTCTGGGTTGAGCCAACGGTGGTACCTCTGGCCTGTTTTGGTTGAGCCAACGGTGGTACCTGGCCTGTTTGGGTTGAGCCAACGGTGGTACCTCTCGCCTGTTTGGGTTGAGCCAACGGTGGTACCTCTGGCCTGTTTGGGTTGAGCCAACGGTGGTACCTGGCCTGTTTGGGTTGAGCCAACGGTGGTACCTGGCCTGTTTGGGATGAGCCAACGGTGGTACCTCTCGCCTGTTTGGGTTGAGCCAACGGTGGTACCTGGCCTGTTTGGGTTGAGCCAACGGTGGTACCTGGCCTGTTTGGGTTGAGCCAACGGTGGTACCTCTCGCCTGTTTGGGTTGAGCCAACGGTGGGACCTCTCGCCTGTTTGGGTTGAGCCAACGGTGGTACCTCTGGCCTGTTTGGGTTGAGCCAACGGTGGTACATGGCCTGTTTGGGTTGAGCCAATGGTGGTACCTCTCGCCTGTTTGGGTTGAGCCAACGGTGGTACCTCTCGCCTGTTTGGGTTGAGCCAACGGTGGTACCTGGCCTGTTTGGGTTGAGCCAACGGTGGTACCTGGCCTGTTTCGGTTGAGCCAACGGTGGTACCTCTCGCCTGTTTGGGTTGAGCCAATGGTGGTACGTCTCGCCTGTTTGGGTTGAGCCAACGGTGGTACCTGGCCTGTTTGGGTTGAGCCAACGGTGGTACCTGGCCTGTTTGGGTTGAGCCAACGGTGGTACCTGGCCTGTTTGGGTTGAGCCAACGGTGGTACCTCTGGCCTGTCTGGGTTGAGCAAACGGTGGTACCTCTCGCCTGTTTGGGTTGAGCCAACGGTGGTACCTCTCGCCTGTTTGGGTTGAGCCAACGGTGGTACCTCTCCTGTTTGGGTTGAGCCAACGGTGGTACCTCTCGCCTGTTTGGGATGAGCCAACGGTGGTACCTCTGGCCTGTTTGGGTTGAGCCAATGGTGGTACCTGGCCTGTTTGGGTTGAGCCAACGGTGGTACCTGGCCTGTTTGGGTTGAGCCAACGGTGGTACCTCTCACCTGTTTGGGTTGAGCCAACGGTGGTACCTCTGGCCTGTTTGGTTTGAGCCAACGGTGGTACCTCTCGCCTGTTTGGGTTGAGCCAACGGTGGTACCTCTCACCTGTTTGGGTTGAGCCAACGGTGGTACCTCTGGCCTGTTTGGGTTGAGCCAACGGTGGTACCTCTGGCCTGTTTGGGTTGAGCCAACGGTGGTACCTGGCCTGTCTGGGTTGAGCCAACGGTGGTACCTCTGGCCTGTTTGGGTTGAGCCAACGGTGGTACCTGGCCTGTTTGGGTTGAGCCAACGGTGGTACCTCTCGCCTGTTTGGGTTGAGCCAACGGTGGTACCTCTCGCCTGTTTGGGTTGAGCCAACAGTGGTACCTGGCCTGTTTGGGTTGAGCCAACGGTGGTACCTGGCCTGTTTGGGTTGAGCCAACGGTGGTACCTGGCCTGTTTGGGTTGAGCCAACGGTGGTACCTCTCGCCTGTTTGGGTTGAGCCAATGGTGGTACCTGGCCTGTTTGGGTTGAGCCAACGGTGGTACCTGGCCTGTTTGGGTTGAGCCAACGGTGGTACCTCTCACCTGTTTGGGTTGAGCCAACGGTGGTACCTCTGGCCTGTTTGGGTTGAGCCAACGGTGGTACCTCTCGCCTGTTTGGGTTGAGCCAACGGTGGTACCTCTCACCTGTTTGGGTTGAGCCAACGGTGGTACCTCTGGCCTGTTTGGGTTGAGCCAATGGTGGTACCTCTGGCCTGTTTGGGTTGAGCCAACGGTGGTACCTCTGGCCTGTCTGGGTTGAGCCAACGGTGGTACCTGGCCTGTTTGGGGTGAGCCAATGGTGGTACCTCTGGCCTGTTTGGGTTGAGCCAACGGTGGTACCTCTCCTGTTTGGGTTGAGCCAACGGTGGTACCTCTGGCCTGTTTGGGTTGAGCCAACGGTGGTAACTGGCCTGTCTGGGTTGAGCCAACGGTGGTACCTCTGGCCTGTTTGGGTTGAGCCAACGGTGGTACCTGGCCTGTTTGGGTTGAGCCAACGGTGGTACCTCTGGCCTGTTTGGGTTGAGCCAACGGTGGTACCTCTGGCCTGTTTGGGTTGAGCCAACGGTGGTACCTGGCCTGTTTGGGTTGAGCCAACGGTGGTACCTGGCCTGTTTGGGTTGAGCCAACGGTGGTACCTGGCCTGTTTGGGTTGAGCCAACGGTGGTACCTCTCGCCTGTTTGGGTTGAGCCAACGGTGGTACCTGGCCTGTTTGGGTTGAGCCAACGGTGGTACCTGGCCTGTTTGGGTTGAGCCAACGGTGGTACCTCTCACCTGTTTGGGTTGAGCCAACGGTGGTACCTCTGGCCTGTTTGGGTTGAGCCAACGGTGGTACCTCTCGCCTGTTTGGGTTGAGCCAACGGTGGTACCTCTCACCTGTTTGGGTTGAGCCAACGGTGGTACCTCTCACCTGTTTGGGTTGAGCCAACGGTGGTACCTCTGGCCTGTTTGGGTTGAGCCAACGGTGGTACCTCTCACCTGTTTGGGTTGAGCCAACGGTGGTACCTCTGGCCTGTTTGGGTTGAGACAATGGTGGTACCTCTGGCCTGTTTGGGTTGAGCCAACGGTGGTACCTCTGGCCTGTCTGGGTTGAGCCAACGGTGGTACCTGGCCTGTTTGGGGTGAGCCAATGGTGGTACCTCTGGCCTGTTTGGGTTGAGCCAACGGTGGTACCTCTCCTGTTTGGGTTGAGCCAACGGTGGTACCTGGCCTGTTTGGGTTGAGCCAACGGTGGTACCTCTCCTGTTTGGGTTGAGCCATCGGTGGTACCTCTCCTGTTTGGGTTGAGCCAATGGTGGTACCTCTCCTGTTTGGGTTGAGCCAACGGTGGTACCTGGCCTGTTTGGGTTGAGCCAACGGTGGTACCTCTCGCCTGTTTGGGTTGAGCCAACGGTGGTACCTCTGGCCTGTTTGGGTTGAGCCAACGGTGGTACCTCTCTCCTGTTTGGGTTGAGCCAATGGTGGTACCTGGCCTGTTTTGGTTGAGCCAACGGTGGTACCTCTCGCCTGTTTGGGTTGAGCCAACGGTGGTACCTGGCCTGTTTGGGTTGAGCCAACGGTGGTACCTCTCCTGTTTGGGTTGAGCCAATGGTGGTACCTCTCCTGTTTGGGTTGAGCCAACGGTGGTACCTCTGGCCTGTTTGGGTTGAGCCAACGGTGGTACCTGGCCTGTTTGGGTTGAGCCAATGGTGGTACCTGGCCTGTTTGGGTTGAGCCAACGGTGGTACCTCTCACCTGTTTGGGTTGAGCCAACGGTGGTACCTCTGGCCTGTTTGGGTTGAGCCAACGGTGGTACCTCTCGCCTGTTTGGGTTGAGCCAACGGTGGTACCTCTCACCTGTTTGGGTTGAGCCAACGGTGGTACCTCTCACCTGTTTGGGTTGAGCCAACGGTGGTACATCTGGCCTGTTTGGGTTGAGCCAACGGTGGTACCTGGCCTGTTTGGGTTGAGCCAACGGTGGTACCTCTCACCTGTTTGGGTTGAGCCAACGGTGGTACCTCTGGCCTGTTTGGGTTGAGCCAACGGTGGTACCTCTCACCTGTTTGGGTTGAGCCAACGGTGGTACCTCTGGCCTGTTTGGGTTGAGCCAACGGTGGTACCTCTCCTGTTTGGGTTGAGCCAACGGTGGTACCTGGCCTGTTTGGGTTGAGCCAACGGTGGTACCTCTCCTGTTTGGGTTGAGCCAACGGTGGTACCTCTCCTGTTTGGGTTGAGCCAATGGTGGTACCTCTCCTGTTTGGGTTGAGCCAACGGTGGTACCTGGCCTGTTTGGGTTGAGCCAACGGTGGTACCTGGCCTGTTTGGGTTGAGCCAACGGTGGTACCTGGCCTGTTTGGGTTGAGCCAACGGTGGTACCTCTCCTGTTTGGGTTGAGCCAATGGTGGTACCTCTCCTGTTTGGGTTGAGCCAACGGTGGTACCTGGCCTGTTTGGGTTGAGCCAACGGTGGTACCTCTCCTGTTTGGGTTGAGCCATCGGTGGTACCTCTCCTGTTTGGGTTGAGCCAATG
This sequence comes from Oncorhynchus keta, assembly GCF_023373465.1. NCBI lineage: Eukaryota > Metazoa > Chordata > Actinopteri > Salmoniformes > Salmonidae > Oncorhynchus > Oncorhynchus keta. The sequence goes on from NC_068428.1 coordinate 43,456,561, forward strand.
GTGGTACCTCTCCTGTTTGGGTTGAGCCAACGGTGGTACCTGGCCTGTTTGGGTTGAGCCAACGGTGGTACCTCTCACCTGTTTGGGTTGAGCCAACGGTGGTACCTCTGGCCTGTTTGGGTTGAGCCAACGGTGGTACCTCTCTCCTGTTTGGGTTGAGCCAATGGTGGTACCTGGCCTGTTTGGGTTGAGCCAACGGTGGTACCTCTCGCCTGTTTGGGTTGAGCCAACGGTGGTACCTGGCCTGTTTGGGTTGAGCCAACGGTGGTACCTCTCCTGTTTGGGTTGAGCCAATGGTGGTACCTCTCCTGTTTGGGTTGAGCCAACGGTGGTACCTCTGGCCTGTTTGGGTTGAGCCAACGGTGGTACCTGGCCTGTTTGGGTTGAGCCAATGGTGGTACCTGGCCTGTTTGGGTTGAGCCAACGGTGGTACCTCTCACCTGTTTGGGTTGAGCCAACGGTGGTACCTCTGGCCTGTTTGGGTTGAGCCAACGGTGGTACCTCTCGCCTGTTTGGGTTGAGCCAACGGTGGTACCTCTCACCTGTTTGGGTTGAGCCAACGGTGGTACCTCTCACCTGTTTGGGTTGAGCCAACGGTGGTACCTCTGGCCTGTTTGGGTTGAGCCAACGGTGGTACCTCTCACCTGTTTGGGTTGAGCCAACGGTGGTACCTCTGGCCTGTTTGGGTTGAGCCAATGGTGGTACCTCTGGCCTGTTTGGGTTGAGCCAACGGTGGTACCTCTGGCCTGTCTGGGTTGAGCCAACGGTGGTATCTGGCCTGTTTGGGGTGAGCCAATGGTGGTACCTCTGGCCTGTTTGGGTTGAGCCAACGGTGGTACCTCTCCTGTTTGGGTTGAGCCAACGGTGGTACCTGGCCTGTTTGGGTTGAGCCAACGGTGGTACCTCTCCTGTTTGGGTTGAGCCAACGGTGGTACCTCTCCTGTTTGGGTTGAGCCAATGGTGGTACCTCTCCTGTTTGGGTTGAGCCAACGGTGGTACCTGGCCTGTTTGGGTTGAGCCAACGGTGGTACCTCTCGCCTGTTTGGGTTGAGCCAACGGTGGTACCTGGCCTGTTTGGGTTGAGCCAACGGTGGTACCTCTCCTGTTTGGGTTGAGCCAATGGTGGTACCTCTCCTGTTTGGGTTGAGCCAACGGTGGTACCTCTGGCCTGTTTGGGTTGAGCCAACGGTGGTACCTGGCCTGTTTGGGTTGAGCCAATGGTGGTACCTGGCCTGTTTGGGTTGAGCCAATGGTGGTACCTCTGGCCTGTTTGGGTTGAGCCAACGGTGGTACCTCTCCTGTTTGGGTTGAGCCAACGGTGGTACCTCTGTCCTGTTTGGGTTGAGCCAACGGTGGTACCTGGCCTGTTGGGTTGAGCCAACGGTGGTACCTCTCCTGTTTGGGTTGAGCCAACGGTGGTACCTCTCCTGTTTGGGTTGAGCCAACGGTGGTACCTGGCCTGTTTGAGTTGAGCCAACGGTGGTACCTCTCGCCTGTTTGGGTTGAGCCAACGGTGGTACCTCTGGCCTGTTTGGGTTGAGCCAACGGTGGTACCTCTCTCCTGTTTGGGTTGAGCCAATGGTGGTACCTGGCCTGTTTGGGTTGAGCCAACGGTGGTACCTCTCGCCTGTTTGGGTTGAGCCAACGGTGGTACCTGGCCTGTTTGGGTTGAGCCAACGGTGGTACCTCTCCTGTTTGGGTTGAGCCAATGGTGGTACCTCTCCTGTTTGGGTTGAGCCAAAGGTGGTACCTCTGGCCTGTTTGGGTTGAGCCAACGGTGGTACCTGGCCTGTTTGGGTTGTTTGGGTTGAGCCAATGGTGGTACCTCTGGCCTGTTTGGGTTGAGCCAACGGTGGTACCTCTGGCCTGTTTGGGTTGAGCCAACGGTGGTACCTGGCCTGTTTGGGTTGAGCCAACGGTGGTACCTCTCCTGTTTGGGTTGAGCCAACGGTGGTACCTCTGGCCTGTTTGGGTTGAGCCAATGGTGGTACCTCTGGCCTGTTTGGGTTGAGCCAACGGTGGTACCTCTGGCCTGTCTGGGTTGAGCCAACGGTGGTACCTGGCCTGTTTGGGGTGAGCCAATGGTGGTACCTCTGGCCTGTTTGGGTTGAGCCAACGGTGGTACCTCTCCTGTTTGGGTTGAGCCAACGGTGGTACCTGGCCTGTTTGGGTTGAGCCAACGGTGGTACCTCTCCTGTTTGGGTTGAGCCAACGGTGGTACCTCTCCTGTTTGGGTTGAGCCAATGGTGGTACCTCTCCTGTTTGGGTTGAGCCAACGGTGGTACCTGGCCTGTTTGGGTTGAGCCAACGGTGGTACCTGGCCTGTTTGGGTTGAGCCAACGGTGGTACCTGGCCTGTTTGGGTTGAGCCAACGGTGGTACCTCTCCTGTTTGGGTTGAGCCAATGGTGGTACCTCTCCTGTTTGGGTTGAGCCAACGGTGGTACCTCTGGCCTGTTTGGGTTGAGCCAACGGTGGTACCTGGCCTGTTTGGGTTGAGCCAATGGTGGTACCTGGCCTGTTTGGGTTGACCCAATGGTGGTACCTCTGGCCTGTTTGGGTTGAGCCAATGGTGGTACCTCTCCTGTTTGGGTTGAGCCAACAGTGGTACCTCTGGCCTGTTTGGGTTGAGCCAACGGTGGTACCTGGCCTGTTTGGGTTGAGCCAACGGTGGTACCTCTCCTGTTTGGGTTGAGCCAATGGTGGTACCTCTCCTGTTTGGGTTGAGCCAACGGTGGTACCTGGCCTGTTTGGGTTGAGCCAACGGTGGTACCTCTCGCCTGTTTGGGTTGAGCCAACGGTGGTACCTCTGGCCTGTTTGGGTTGAGCCAACGGTGGTACCTCTCTCCTGTTTGGGTTGAGCCAATGGTGGTACCTGGCCTGTTTGGGTTGAGCCAACGGTGGTACCTCTCGCCTGTTTGGGTTGAGCCAACGGTGGTACCTGGCCTGTTTGGGTTGAGCCAACGGTGGTACCTCTCCTGTTTGGGTTGAGCCAATGGTGGTACCTCTCCTGTTTGGGTTGAGCCAAAGGTGGTACCTCTGGCCTGTTTGGGTTGAGCCAACGGTGGTACCTGGCCTGTTTGGGTTGTTTGGGTTGAGCCAATGGTGGTACCTCTGGCCTGTTTGGGTTGAGCCAACGGTGGTACCTCTGTCCTGTTTGGGTTGAGCCAACGGTGGTACCTGGCCTGTTGGGTTGAGCCAACGGTGGTACCTCTCCTGTTTGGGTTGAGCCAACGGTGGTACCTCTCCTTTGCGTCACCGTTTTCCCCTGCTGTTTTAATACGTAACAGTCCCCTTACGGGAGACATCGGTATACAGTTCCTACTACTATCTCAGGCTCATTCACCTCCTTAGCTTCTCCGGTTCATCACTGTACACAAACTATAACTGTGGGTCCAACAGGATATTCTCCCATGCACCCTGCTCCGAGTGTGTTCTATGAGCTTCATTATCCTCTTCTAATAATGAGCCAGTACTGCCTATTCCTGCTTTGGTTGAACATATTTCTGCTCCACCGACCGTAATCTCCCAAGACCAAGGTGCTATTTATTAGCTCTTCTCCTTTATTTACCAAACTAGTTTCTGAACCCATTCCTTCCACACGGATCCTTACTTCTAGATCTTTGTCTTGGTCCCTATGTTCGAGTTCCGTGTATCTACCTACACTTCCGTTCAAAAGTTTGGGGTCACTTGGACATTTCCATGTTTTTGAAAGAAAAGTCTTTTTTTTGTCCATTAAAATAACATCAAATTGATCAGAAATACAGTGTAGACATTGTTAATGTTGTAAATGACTGTTGTAGCTGGAAACGGCTGATTTTATTATGGAATAGCTACATAGGCCCATTATCAGCAACCATCACTCCTATGTTCCAATGGCATGTTGTGTTAACTAATCCAAGTTTATCATTTTTTTTTAATGGATCATTAGAAAACCCTTTTTTGCAATTCATGTTAGCACAGCTGAAAACTGTTGTTCTGATTAAAGAAGCAATTAGTGGGTTAAATTGAGAGGCAGAGGTCAAAGGGTTACTGACCATGAATCTGTTTGATAGGTCAATACACCTGCCGTGCTTCCTTATTGACAGTGCCTTCAAACGTGGCCTGTGGGTTGATATCAGGTTAGCCTGGTGCGCCTTTCGTCCATCGATTCATGGCCCTTGTAATTAATCACAGCCCTCCATTCTTCCAGCTTGTCCACAATGAGATTCATCTCTTCCCGGGCCATTATCCATATCGTCTCTCTGTGGTGGACGGGCTCATCCATGAATTTCATGCTCATCTTCTCTCCCCAATCAACCAATCAGCAGTCGTTTTTGAACTTTGGCTTTGTGAAGTGTGACTTCCAATTGCCTTTTTCCCCTCTGTGCTGAGAGTTCACCCTTTTCCACCTTCTTTCGATTGTTTTGGTCTTCTAGATCCGGTTCCTTGTAATCACCTCACTTCATCACCTCACTTCGGTGCCTGCTCACTTGAATTAAAGGGTAACTACACCAAAATAAAATCTAAATTTTTAACGATTTTTCTCAGACCTCAAAAGTGTTTTCCTGATGTGGTTTAGGCATTTTTATGGATTTACAACATCCAATGTTGTTGTTTTTCTAATAATAAAGAGTGGCTTTGGGAAGAAGAAAAAAAAACTGAACTCATTTGGGGAAATCAGAAACCGGTGAATTTCTGCCTCAGTCGACAGACTAATTTATCTATTTCAATAGTAGACCTACTATTAGCCGACCTGCACAGTACAGCTTGGGTTGGCCTGACTGTTTATAGACTAATATGGGATTGATCATTTTAGGCCTTCAGAGTGTCACTGTTTCTCGTAGAATTATTCACACAGGGCACCTTTCCTTCAGCGGGCGGGCTGTTTGGGATTGTTGTTTTTTTTGCAAGATTTGAGGATACCCACTTCTCCTCGCACCACTGCAGCTAACCGGTTAACATCTCAAGAAGAGGCACAATCTTCACAGACACACTGTCATTGTCCCAAATGGCACCCTATTCCCTACAATAGTGCACTACATTTGACCAGAGTCCTATGGGCCCTGACCAAAAGTAGTGTACTAGAAAGGGAATAGGGTGCCATTTGGGATGTATAGACTGTCCACCCACATCTCTCTAGCCCGACCTATCCAGGTCACAGATATGCTGTTCAGTTTCTCAGGTCAAATCAGCATTACTCAGGTCAAGAGACCGAAAACGGAAAAGAGATTATATTTTGAGATTTGGGCCAATTGTTTTTTTTTTTTTTTACATTCTCATTCTACACATTCAGTTCCACAGCATAAACAACAACAACAACAACAAGATTCCCCGTGTATTGTTAATGGGGCGCAAATGGCTGCCTTATAATGCTCCAGTGTCATGTAAATCACAATACAGAATCCTCAATGTCCCAACACTAATACAAGGTACAAATCTGCCGTTCTGCCCCTGAGCAAGGCAGTTAACCCACTGTTCCCCCGGGCGACGAAGATGTGGATGACGATTAAGGCAGCCCCCCCCCCCCTTCCCCGCACCTCTCTGATTTAGAAGGGTTGGGTTAAATGCGGGAAGACACATTTCAGTTGAAGGCATTCAGTTGTACAACTGACTAGGTATCCCTCTTTCCTTACTATATTGTTCTGGGTCTAACTAACCCCGGCCCCTAGCCATTGGAAAGAATCACCGCTCGCCTTGATTATGGTTTGGGGCCCCGAGTTGAGTATTGTGTTAAATAGAAACTGCCAGCGTTGGGGAGTAACTGATTACAAGTAATCTATTACAGTATATGTAATCTGATTAGAAGTAATCTATTACAGTACAAGTAATCTGTTACAGTACATGTAATCTTATTCGAAGTAATCTATTATAGTACATGTAATCTGATTAAAAACTGCAGTCAGGTGTTGGGGGGGCTGATAATTTGTAAAAAAAGATATATATATTATTTAAAAAACTAACTAATTAGTTACGTTACCAGCAAACATATTGTAATCAGATTAGATACTTTGGAAAAACTAGATGATTACTTCTTGGATTACTTTTAAATTCAGAAAGGATGTTTGTTAAAAAATACATGAAATCTTTCTGTTTTCTCAATGACATTCAATTCAGCATTGAAATAAAAAAAAGGCGCAAGTTTAAGATTGTTTCATCTGAGTGAGTCTGACCACCAATCAGAGACCACTGTGATGACACACCAAATGATGACCACCAATCAGAGACCACTGTGATGACACACCAAATGATGACCACCAATCAGAGACCACTATGATGACACACCAAATGACGACCAGCAATCAGAGACCACTATGATGACACACCAAATGATGAACACCAATCAGAGACCACTATGATGACACACCAAATGATGACCACCAATCAGAGACCACTATGATGACACACCAAATGATGACCACCAATCAGAGACCACTGTGATGACACACCAAATGATGACCACCAATCAGAGACCACTGTGATGACACACCAAATGATGACCACCAATCAGAGACCACTATGATGACACACCAAATGACGACCAGCAATCAGAGACCACTATGATGACACACCAAATGATGAACACCAATCAGAGACCACTATGATGACCACCAATCAAGAGACTGTTGGGGCTATAAGGATAGAGGAGGGAAGGCAGGGTGTGGGTTGGGGCTATAAGGATAGAGGAGGAGAGGGAGGGTGTGGGTTGGGGGTATAAGGATAGATGAGGAGAGGCAGGTTGTGGGTTGGGGCTATAAGGATAGATGAGGAGTGGCAGGGTGTGGGTTGGGACTATTAAGGATAGATGAGGAGAGGCAGGGTGTGGGTTGAGGCTATAAAGATAGAGGAGGAGAGGCAGGGTGTGGGTTGGGGGTATAAGTATAGAGGAGAGGCAGGGTGTGGGTTGGGGCTATAAGGATAGATGAGGAGAGGCAGGGTTTTGGTTGGGGCTATAAGGATAGAGGAGGAGAGGCAGGGTGTGGGTTGGGGCTATAAGGGTAGAGGAGGAGAGGCAGGGTGTGGGTTGGGGCTATAAGGATAGATGAGGAGAGGCATGGTGTTGGTTGGGGCTATAAGGATAGATGAGAGGCAGGATGTGGGTTGGGGCTATAAGGATAGAGGAGGAGAGGCAGGGTGTGGGTTGGGGCTATAAGGATAGAGGAGGAGAGGCAGGGTGTGGGTTGGGGCTATAAGGATAGAGGAGGAGAGGAAGGGTGTGGGTTGGGGCTATAAGGATAGAGGAGGAGAGGCAGGGTGTGGGTTGGGGCTATAAGGATAGATGAGGAGAGGCAGGGTGTTGGTTGGGGCTATAAGGATAGAGGAGGAGAGGCAGGGTGTTGGTTGGGGCTATAAGGATAGAGGAGGAGAGGCAGGGTGTTGGTTGGGGCTATAAGGATAGAGGAGGAGAGGCAGGGTGTTGGTTGGGGCTATAAGGGTAGAGGCGAGGCAGGGTGTTGGTTGAGGCTATAAGGATAGAGGAGGAGAGGCAGCTTGTGGGTTGGGGCTATAAGGATAGAGGAGGAGAGGCAGGGTGTGGGTTGGGGCTATAAGGGTAGAGGCGAGGCAGGGTGTTGGTTGAGGCTATAAGGATAGAGGAGGAGAGGCAGGGTGTTGGTTGGGGCTATAAGGATAGAGGAGGAGAGGCAGGGTGTGGGCTGGGGCTATAATGATAGAGGAGGAGAGGCAGGGTGTGGGTTGAGGCTGTAAGGATAGAGGAGGAGAGGCAGGGTGTGGGTTGGGGCTATAAGGATAGAGGAGGAGAGGCAGGGTGTGGGTTGGGGCTGTAAGGATAGAGGAGGAGAGGCAGGGTGTGGGTTGGGGCTATAATGATAGAGGAGGAGAGGCAGGGTGTGGGTTGAGGCTGTAAGGATAGAGGAGGAGAGGCAGGGTGTGGGTTGGGGCTATAAGGATAGATGAGGAGAGGCAGGGTGTGGGTTGGGGCTATAAGGATAGAGGAGAGGCAGGGTGTGGGTTGAGGCTATAAGGATAGAGGAGAGGCAGGGTGTGGGTTGAGGCTATAAGGATAGAGGAGAGGCAGGGTGTGGGTTGGGGCTATACGGATAGAGGAGGAGAGGCAGGGTGTGGGTTGGGGCTATAAGGATAGAGGAGGAGAGGCAGGGTGTGGGTTGAGGCTGTAAGGATAGATGAGGAGAGGCAGGGTGTGGGTTGAGGCTATAAGGATAGAGGAGAGGCAGGGTGTGGGTTGGGGCTATACGGATAGAGGAGGAGAGGCAGGGTGTGGGTTGGGGCTATAAGGATAGAGGAGGAGAGGCAGGGTGTGGGTTGGGGCTATAAGGATAGATGAGGAGAGGCAGGGTGTGGGTTGGGGCTATA
>NC_068428.1:43469871-43558726 GCF_023373465.1 Oncorhynchus keta
ACGTCTGGAGGGAGCGAGGAGGGGCAGGGGGTTAGACGGGGGAGAAGGTTAGATGGGGGGGGTATTTGGTATTTTATTAGGATCCTCATTAGCTGTTGTAAAAGCAGCAGCTACTCTTCCTGGGGTCCAACACAAAACATGAAACATAATACAGAACATCATTAGACAAGAACAGCTCAAGGACAGAAACAACATACATTTTTTATAAAGGCACACGTAACCTCCATGTCAACACATACACACAAACTATCTAGGTCAAATAGGGGAGAGCGAGGTGTTGCTTTATCTGTTTTCTTTTAAACCAGCGACAAACAAAAAACATCCAGTCAGGCGAAGTCCTGTGGGTGAAACGGTGGTGTAGCGTCGTCCAATCCAACCCCCAAAGAATTCAGGCTGTTCTGGAGGCAAAAGGGGGTCCGACACAGTACTAGATGGGTGTAACTATAAGGCTATATTCTGTCTGTGTGTGCGTGTCTACACTACTCACCCTGCTGTTCCTGGCTTCTCAGCCTGGAGTATTCTTCAGTGATGTGATTGGCCGCTTCCTGGGTCAGTGTGGGGGTCAACACCTTGGCGATGTGGATGTACTTCCTCATAAACTCTTTACTCACTATCTTCTCTCTATAAACAACAACATAACAACTGATTTAGCACAGAGAGAGAAAGATGCAGTGATGAAGGAGTAGAGAATGAGGGAGAGGGTTTTAACTTAAAAAGCGACGCAACGACTAGGTTCCAGTTTAACAATGTTTACTAAAAAACGTATTTCCACAGTACATGGTTACCATGGCACCCTGATCTGGTCCATCTCCATTGACGACTGCGGAGGAGTACTAATAACAGGGTGACAGCACCGTAATAACAGAAATATAGGGATACTTAAAACATGCACTAATTAGAGGGCATGTTTGTTTTTCCTCGCACAGTGGGAAGAGTCTGCACATTTAAACCAGTGGTCCCCTACTCCAGTACCCCCAACAGTACCCATTTAGATCAGTGGTTCCCAACTCCAGTACCCCCAACAGTACCCATTTAGACCAGTGTTTCCCAACTCCAGTACCCCCAACAGTACCCATTTAGACCAGTGGTTCCCAACTCCAGTACCCCCAACAGTACCCATTTAGACCAGTGATTCCCAACTCCAGTACCCCCAACAGTACCCATTTAGACCAGTGGTTCCCTACTCCAGTACCCCCAACAGTACCCATTTAGACCAGTGGTTCCCAAATCCAGTACCCCCAACAGTACCCATTTAGACCAGTGGTTCCCAACTGTACCTTAAATGACTAACAGTCTCAAATAGAAAATAATTTTATTGGGTCATATACCCTTTTCCTGCATAGGACGCTGCTACGGTAACAGGTCGATAGCGACAATTAATACCCTTTCAGACACTAGAACAAAGCGGCTCATCTGAAGCATCTGTTTTCAGACAGTATAATTCGTCTCCCAAATAGAATGTTCAGCGTTGTTTCCCTGACAACACTAGACGTTGCTGATTGGTGTGCTGCTGTGTTGTTGTTTATGGTAGCTAGATGTGTTTTTATTTCTACTAATTGTCTTGGTAAATCATTGTATAGTACTTTTCCTATGAGTTAGTGGGCTGCGTGCAGGCAGCTCGAGATCATTTGATTGACAGTTCCGGATGCCTAGTGACGGACGTTAGTCCCACTTCAGAAGCGGCATTCCTTTACAGACAAGTTAAACGCTCGTTCCAGTGGCGCTTCGAAACGATCTCCAGAGAAGGTTCCGTGGCGGCATCGTAGCCGACATTCCATACGTCTGAAAGCGGTAATAGTTCATAACTCGCCCTGCCGTAGACGGGGTTGGTAGCTGCCAGCACGGAGCAGTGGGCGTTGAGCCTGGCATGGATACCGGCCTTGGCGATGGTGACACGGCCCTGCTCCATCACCCCGTGGATAGCGGTACGGTCCATGTCGGACATCTCGTCAAACTCATCGATACAGACCACACCCCTGTCCCCCAGAACCATCACCCCAGCCTCCAGACGACACTCACCTCGTGGGAGAGGAGAAATATAGTAATATACCTGTAATAACATTTTTTTTTTTTTTTAAACCTTTATTTAACCAGGCAAGTCAGTTAAGAACAAATTCTTATTTACAATGACGGCCTAGGAACAGTGGGTTAACTGCCTGTTCAGCGGCAAAACGACAGATTTGTACCTTGTCAGCTCGGGGGTTTGAACTCGCAACCTTCTGGTTACTAGTCCAACGCTCTAACCACTAGGCTACCCTAGTGGCAGGTAGCCTAGCGGCTGCTGGTTCGGGTCCCCTGTCCGACTAGTTGAAAAAAGTGCCGATGTTCCCTTGAGCAAGGCACTTAAACCTAATTACTCCTGTAAGTGGCTCTGGATAAGAGTCTGCTAAATGACTCAAAAATGTCAAATGTAAACGTGTCTATGGGTGAGGGGGATCAGTGAGCCATTTATGATGTGATTCGTTCACTTTTTCAACTAATGATTCATTGATGTAAATATGATATGATTCACTTATTCATTTGGTGTATATTTGAATGTTTCACTACCTAATTTGATAGGCATGTCACGGATTCATTCACTTTCAGGATATTCACTCTTTCAGTCGAGTTTCACCTCAGTGTGTGAGTGCGAGCCTGTGTGTGTGTCGTTACCAGTCTCCTGGTCAGTAGTGACAGCAGCGGTCAGGCCCGCTCCAGATGACCCTCGGCCGGTGGTTGGGATGGCTCGGGGCGCCGTGTGCAGGACATAACGCAGCAGCTGGGACTTAGCCACTGACGGGTCACCTAGTGAAGGGAGAGAGAGGGGAAGAAAGGGAGAGGGGAAAGAGAAGGATCGAGGGATCGAGAGAGAGAGAGAGAGAGGGATCGAGAGAGAGGGAGGGATTGAGAGAGAGATCGAGAGGGGATCGAGAGAGAGGGAGAGAGAGATGGATCGAGAGAGAGGGGGATCGAGAGAGAGAGAGAGAGGGGTCGAGAGAGAGAGAGCGAGCGAGAGCAAGAGAGAGCGAGAGCGAGAGAGAGGGATCGGGAGAAAGAGGGATCGGAAGAAAGAGAGGGATCGAGAGAGAGAGGGATCGAGAGAGAGAGGGATTGAGTGAGAGGGAATGGGAGAGAGGGAATGGGAGAGAGGGATCGAGAGAGAGAGAGAGAGAGAGAGGGATCGAGGGATCAAGAGAGAGTGAGAGAGAGGTCATTCTTACATGTGATACAATTAGGATCCAGACCATTACTGTAACACTTTTAACAGTGCTCACTAATAGGGTTGGGAATTGACAGGGACCTCACAATACAATATTATCACGATACTAGTTAAACAGACGAGAACAAGATATAGGATGAAAAATTTAGTTTTGGTGCAGGTACAGCCGACTAGCGCTAGCTAACGTGACCTAGCAAAAAATGAATACATTATTTGGAGACAAACTATGGATATAATATTGTCCAGAATAATATTGCAATATGAAACTGTATACATTTGTTCACTACTCACTAAACAAGTTACCAGGTTTTCCCAAACTTATCTCATCACCCAGAACCAAATGTTATGTAAGCTAGCTAGCTAGCAGTCCAAGGCAGTGCTGTAGTACTGGGAGGAACCAGTAGGGTAGCCAGTAGGGTAGGGTGGAAACGGTAGGGTAGTCAGTAGGGTAGGGAGGAACCGGTAGGGTAGCCAGTAGGGAAGGGAGGAACCGGTAGGGTAGCCAGTAGGATAGGGAGAAACCAGTAGGGTAGCCTGTAGGGTAGGGAGGAACCAGTAGGGTAGCCAGTAGGGAAGGGAGGAACCGGTACGGTAGCCAGTAGGGTAGCCAGTAAGGTAGGGAGGAACCGGTAGGGTAGCCAGTAGGATAGGGAGGAACCGGTAGGGTAGCCAGTAGGGTAGGGAGGAACCAGTAGGGTAGCCAGTAGGGAAGGGAGGAACCGGTAGGGTAGCCAGTAGGGTAGCCAGTAAGGTAGGGAGGAACCGGTAGGGTAGCCAGTAGGGTAGGGAGGAACCGGTAGGGTAGCCAGTAGGGTAGGGAGGAACCGGTAGAGTAGCCAGTAGGGTAGGGAGGAACCGGTAGGGTAGCCAGTAGGATAGGGAGGAACTGGTAGGGTAGCCAGTAGGGTAGCCAGTAAGGTAGGGAGGAACCGGTAGGGTAGCCAGTAGGGTAGGGAGGAACCGGTAGGGTAGCCAGTAGGGTAGGGAGGAACCGGTAGGGTAGCCAGTAGGATAGGGAGGAACCGGTAGGGTAGCCAGTAGGGTAGGGTGGAAGCGGTAGGGTAGCCAGTAGGGTAGGGAGGAACCGGTAGGGTAGCCAGTAGGGAAGGGAGGAACCGCTAGGGTAGCCAGTAGGATAGGGAGAAACCAGTAGGGTAGCCTGTAGGGTAGGAAGGAACCAGTAGGGTAGCCAGTGGGGAAGGGAGGGTAGGGTAGCCAGTAGGGTAGCCAGTAAGGTAGGGAGGAACCGGTAGGGTAGCCAGTAGGATAGGGAGGAACCGGTAGGCTAGCCAGTAGGGTAGGGAGGAACCGGTAGGGTAGCCAGTAGGGTAGGGAGGAACCGGTAGGGTAGCCAGTAGGGTAGCCAGTAAGGTAGGGAGGAACCGGTAGGGTAGCCAGTAGGGTAGGGAGGAACCGGTAGGGTAGCCAGTAGGATAGGGAGGAACCGGTAGGGCAGCCAGTAGGATAGGGAGGAACCGGTAGGGTAGCCAGTCGGATAGGGAGGAACCGGTAGGGTAGCCAGTAGGATAGGGAGGAACCGGTAGGGTAGCCAGTAGTGTAGTCAGTAGTGTATCCGGTAGGGTAGCCAGCAGTGTAGCCAGTAGGGTAGCCAGTAGTGTTTCCAGTAGTGTAGCCAGTAGGGTAGCCAGTGGGGTAGCCAGTAGGGTAGGGAGGAACCGGTGGGGTAGCCAGCAGTGTAGCCAGTAGGGTAGCCAGTAGTGTATCCAGTAGTGTAGCCAGTAGGGTAGCCAGTGGGGTAGGGAGGAACCGGTAGGGTAGCCAGTAGGATAGGGAGGAACCGGTAGGGTAGCCAGTAGGATAGGGAGGAACCGGTAGGGAAGCCAGTAGGATAGGGAGGAACCGGTAGGGTAGCCAGTCGGATAGGGAGGAACCGGTAGGGTAGCCAGTAGGATAGGGAGGAACCGGTAGGGTAGCCAGTAGTGTAGTCAGTAGTGTATCCGGTAGGGTAGCCAGCAGTGTAGCCAGTAGGGTAGCCAGTAGTGTATCCAGTAGTGTAGCCAGTAGGGTAGCCAGTGGGGTAGCCAGTAGGGTAGGGAGGAACCGGTGGGGTAGCCAGCAGTGTAGCCAGTAGGGTAGCCAGTAGTGTATCCAGTAGTGTAGCCAGTAGGGTAGCCAGTGGGGTAGGGAGGAACCGGTAGGGTAGCCAGTAGGATAGGGAGGAACCGGTAGGGTAGCCAGTCGGATAGGGAGGAACCGGTAGGGTAGCCAGTAGGATAGGGAGGAACCGGTAGGGTAGCCAGTAGTGTAGTCAGTAGTGTATCCGGTAGGGTAGCCAGCAGTGTAGCCAGTAGGGTAGCCAGTAGTGTATCCAGTAGTGTATCCAGTAGTGTAGCCAGTAGGGTAGCCAGTAGGGTAGCCAGTAGGGTAGGGAGGAACCGGTGGGGTAGCCAGTAGGATAGCCAGAAGGGTAGGGCGGAACGGAACACACAGCTCCACTCACAGCTCACATGAAACAACCCTTTCCTGTAGTCAATGACCAATAGCACCCTCTTTGGCCTCATGGGTGGAATGTTATTACTATGTTTCATAATTAATAAAAATGATTTAATGAAACAAATGACATAAATATGGTGCTTCTGTGTCAAAACAGTTTTGTTATATTTTAGTATTTTGTGATGTATATCATATAATATTGGGATACAAACAAAAAATGAAATACATTTCAGCTTTATATCTAACATGGTCCAGGTCATGGTACAGGTGTCTTCTTAGTCAGCACATAACCCTGGGTGTGAGGTATCCCTCCGTGAGACCCTGATTTAGCCCACTGCAGTAAAAAAAAAAGTGAACTTCTTATTGAAAGTTATTCGTGAAAAGGGAGAAGCTAACAAATTAGCATCGACATCCTCTTTGATAACACCTGCTGCAAACTAGCCTACAACAAAAGCTAGCTAAACTGTGGGAAAACTACTGCTCTGCTCGCTATTGTTGCCCTTTGAGAAGGCGGTCCCAGCCATTACAAGTCTAAATGTGATTGGTTGATTCTACTGTCACTCCAAAATGTTTTGCCCTAACACAGTTGATTGGCTGATGGCTTTCCATTTAGCTTCTGATGGCGTAGCCAATGGCCAATAGCTCAAATTATCTCCACATAGACCACCACAAGAAAAATCCTGATTGGATCTTTTTTTTCTCTACAGTGTTAACCCTTTCCAACAAAAACTGAAAAGATGAAATCAGAATATCACTGAAAATAATAATATAATTATAATCATTATTATTAGAGAGAACGAGAGTGAGAAGGAAAGAGAGAGAACGGCAGTAGTTCAGTGGTCTCAGTACCTATGAGCACTACATTGATGTCTCCTCTGATGTGTGACCCATTCTCCAGAAGCTTCTCCACTCCTCCAAACAACATACACAGGATGGCCTTCTTAATGTACTCATGACCGTGAATACTGGGGTCTAGGGAGCGGGATAGCTGGTCAAACACATCCTAGAGAAGAGAGAGTTAGTATAGCTAGAGATGGTCTATAAAGTTCTTAATGTATTTATGAACGAGTTTGGAGTGTGACTGTTTGAGGTTGTGGACAGGTGTCTTTTATACTGATAACAAGTTCAAACAGGTGCCATTAATACAGGTAACGAGTGGAGGACAGAGGAGCCTCTTAAATAAGAAGTTACAGGTCTGTGAGAGCCAGAAATCTTGCTTGTTTGTAGGTGACCAAATACTTATTTTCCACCATAATTTGCAAATAAATTCATTAAAAATCCTACAATGTGATTTTCTGGATTTTCTCATTTCTCATTTTGTCTGTCATAGTTGAAGTGTACCTATGATGAAAATTACAGGCCTCTCTCATCTTTTTAAGTGGAAGAACTTGCACAATTGGTGGCTGACTAAATACTTTTTTGCCCCACTGGCAGTTTAACTAGCTTTTCCTGTGTTGCATATAATCAATGCGGTGCCTGTTAATTTATCATCAAATCACAGCCTACTTCGCCTAACAGGTGTTGATTTAACAAGCACATTCGTGAAAAAAGCTGTCGTTGCACCAATAATCAGAAACATCAATGCATTTCTTAAAATCAATACACAAGTATATATTTTTTTAAACCTGCATATTTAGGGAAAATAAATTCATGTTAGCAGGCAATATTAACTAGGGAAATTGTGTCACTTCTCTTACGCTCTGTGCAAGCAGAGTCCGGCTATATTGCAGCAGTTTGGGTCGCCTGGCTCGTTGCGAACTGTGTGAAGACCATTTCTTCCTGACAACGACCGTAATTAATTTGCCAGAATTGTACATAATTATCACATAATATTGAAGGTTGTGCAATGTAACAGCCATATTTAGACTTAGGGATGCCACCCGTTAGATAAAACACGGAACGGTTCTGTATTTCACTGATAGAATAAACATTTTGTTTTCGAAATTATAATTTCCGGATTTGATGATATTAATGACCTACGGCTAATATTTCTGTGTGTTTATTATAATTAAGTCTATGATTTGATATTTGATAGAGCAGTCTGACTGGGCGGTGGTAGGCAGCAGCAGGCTCGTAAGCATTCATTCAAACAGCACTTTACTGCTCGCAATACTTGAAGCACAGCTCTGTTTATGACTTCAAGCCTATCAACTCCAGAGATCAGGCTGGCAATACTTTAGTGCCTAGAATAACAATCAATAGTCAAAAAAAAAAATAGTAAAAAAGTATAGAGAGAAATAGTCCTATAATAACTACAACCTAAAACTTCTTACCTTGGAATATTGAAGACTCGTGTTAAAAGGAACCACCAGCTTTCATATGTTCTCATGTTCTGAGCAAGGAACTGAAACGTTAGCTTTTTTACATGGCACATATTGCACTTTTACTTTCTTCTCCAACACTGTGTTTTGGCACTATTTAAACCAAATTGAACATGTTTCATTATTTATTTGAGACTAAATAGATTTGTATTTATGTATTATATTAAGTTATATTTATGTTAAAATAAAAGTGTTAATTCAGTATTGTTTTAATTATCATTATTACAAATATATATATATATTTTTTAAATCAGCCGATTAATCTGTATCGTTTTTGTTTGGTCCTCATAATCGGTTGACCTCTCTTACATGGGTATTCCTCTTGTCCAGATGGGATAGGGCAGTGTGCAGTGTGATGGCGATTGCGTCATCTGTGGACCTGTTTGGGCGGTATGCTCCTTAACTAGCCTCTCAAAGGACTTCATGATGACGTAATTGAGTGCTACGGGGCGGTAGTAATTTAGTTCTGTGGACCTGTTGGGGCGGTATGCTAATTGTAGTGGGTCTAGAGTGTGAGGTAAGGTGGAGGTGATATGATCCTTAACTAGCCTCTCAAAGGACTTCATGATGAAAGAAGATAATGCAACGGTCATTTAAACAGAACAAAATAGAAACCCAACATGTAAAGTGTTGGTCCAATGTTTAATGAACTGAAATAAGATCCCAGAAATATACCATATGCACAAAAAAAAAGCTTATTTCTCTTAAATTTTGTGCACAAATTTGTTTACATCCATTAGTGAGCACTTCTCTTTTGCCAAGATAATCCATCCACCTGACAGGTGTGGCATATCAATAAACTGATTAGACAGCATGATCTTTTTTTTTTTACACAGGTGCACCTTGTGCTGGGGTTCTTAAAAAGGCCACTCTAAAATGTGCAGTTTTGTCACACAACACAATGCCACAGACGTCTCATGTTTTGAGAGAGCGAGCAATTGACATGCAGCCTGTAGGAATGTCCAACAGACATGTTGCCAGAGAATGTAATGTTATTTTCTCTACCATAAGCAGTTGTTTTAGAGAGTTTGGCAGTACTTTCAACCGGCCTCACAACTGCAGACCAGGTGTATGGCGTCGTGTGGGTGAGCGGTTTGCTGATGTCAACATTGTGAACAGAGTGCCCTATGGTGGCAGTGGGGTTATGGTATGGGAAGGCATAAGCTTCAACAGACAACAAACACAATTTACATTTTAAATGCACAGAGATACCGTGACGCGATCTTGAGGCCCATTGTTGTGCCATACTTTTACTCAGCACCATTCCCCCCAAAACAACTTTCCCCTGCCATGGCAAGAAGAGAGGCTCGGAAGATACACTATAGAACATGCACCAGCTGCCTATGGCGCATGTTCAATATCTTCTAAGCACCCCTTGCATTGCCTGGTCCCACAAACGACGCTCTTCCACCGATAGTACACCAGATGGCGCTATTTAACTTAAACGAGCTGTGGCCATTGCATTATTTGCGAAATATGTAATTTTGTAGTGCATTGAAGTGTATGTATTGTAACGCATAGGCACTGATTGGTTTTTAAACGTATAATGAGGCTCTGCATATTCAAATTTAAAAATGCAAAAAATATATATATTAGAATGCTATTCGAAATCAATTATCAACCTATCATGCAATTTGATATTATGCTTCAATAATAAATCGTGTTTTCTGTTTCTCGTGTGCATGAAAAAATGGTTGTTTTGATAAGCTATTGTGATTGTATTATGAGACGCAAAATATCCTAGGCTATATATTTTATTGTGATGCGTAACCCAATGTGCGTAGCTTTAGAATTAGATCATTTTTTTCATGGCGCCATTGCCTCGGAAAATGTAGGTCAGTCCTTGAGTTTTGGGCGTTCTCTGTTTAGCCCAATGGTTTAGCATACCTTTTTAGGCACGCCCAGTCTCCCAAATCACTTCTTTGCAGTAGGGTTGCTATGCTGTCACTTGTAGATTGCAGAGTTCACCTGCCGTGCTGCTACCACTCACTGTCTGCTTGAGAATAGGCTTCACCATCAGCATCACAAAATCGATGTAGAAATGAAAAACGATGTGGAATGGGGTCCAGCGCTGTAGTGGTATTTGATAACTGCGACGGCTCCCAGCAACAGGTGTGTTCTGTCTAGACATTCACGAACATACAGAAAGACAGGTGAGATTTCTATATTTTCAAACAATAATTTGAATATGAGAGGATAATAACTTGTCTAGAATTTTTTTTAAATATATTATTTCCCCTTTTACATTAATCTAGAACTCTCTCTCTCTCTCATTGCTTCTTGTGCTTATCCCATTTTTGGTCATTTTCTTCTAGATTCTAGAGGTTTAGTTGAATGCTGATAATGGGCCACTGACATGAATAGAGACAGACAGACACTCCATTCAGCCAGTGCAGAATGCTGTTGCCTCATCTGTTTTTGTAGTTGTTTTTGCTAGAATGCTGTTTGCCTCATCCCTGTCTTTCTAGTCTTTTTTCCCTTGTACAAGTAACCTGATCCTAGATCTGGGGTCAGGCTATTGTAGAACGCATGATAACAAGGAGTGGAATGATAACTCAAACAGACTGGCTACCCAGGCTAATTGTAGAAGCATTTCACCCATAAATGACAACCCCGGTTGGAAAGTTTTTCAAATAAGGGAAATGTCACCACTAATATCTGACACAATCACGCTTAATGTGAGGAAGGTAAGGCGGCTGTTAGGAGTTTCAGACGTGTCCCCTTTCCAGTTGGCACTGTATCAGTCACAATCATGGCTTGAATTGTATTCTCTGGGTGTATATGTTTGTCTTTGGTCTCCATAGGTGCTTATTAGTATCGCTGCTGACGCCATAGATAGGGTGGCTGTTGTCATTCCGTAGTGTGCGGGTGGGGTGTCAAGGGAGGCTGTGAGACTAGGGTCAGGTAGCAGGCCAGAGGTAACAATTTACAGGTATGACTGCATGCCTGCTCTCTGGTGCATGCTAGCCTACCTACCTGCTTCCCAGTGTAAGCTGACAGACTGGTGAACCAATTCCCAGATGGCCAGCTATGTGAGAAATGTGTGTCTGTCAGCCTGCCTCATTTTAAACAGCATCCGTTTTCACCTTAGTTGCTACTGTTTGTATACTACAGAATACAATACAACCTAATCTATACTTTGATTCTTAAATAATCTTAACTGCATTTTGTTTCTCTCTGTTTCCACAGCAAAACCCAAGTCTTCCCAAATCAACTTTCCACCCTACACCTCCTCTATACCCATTCCCACCTCTTTCCCTCCATCCCTCTTTCCTTCCCTCGCCCCACCTCTCCATCATCATGTCCAGCGGAGCCCTGGGGCGTCTCAGTACCTTGACTCTGAGTGTGAAGCAGCTCAGCCGGCTGCCTCACCTCTCCGACATCCTCCCCTCTTCACTCCCCTCCCTCCCCTCCCCCAGCCCCACCGTCCCTGTCTCCTGCGTCCCTACTCTGTTCCGGGAGCCTTACATCCTCTCTGGCTACCGCCCGGTGGGGCAGGACTGGCGCTGTTACGTCCTCAGCCTCTTCCAGAGACACAATGAATCCCTCAACGTCTGGACACACCTTCTGGCAGGTCCCCTGGTGCTACTACGCGTCTGGGCCTATGGATTGTCCCTAGACTCGGCGTCCCTGCCTCTCTGCCTGTACATACTGTCTGCCCTCACCTACTTGTGTTGTAGCGTAGCAGCTCACCTGCTTCAGTCCCACTCTGAGCTGGCTCACTATACTCTGTTCTTCCTGGACTACGTGGGTGTGTCTGTGTATCAGTATGGCTGTTCCCTGGCTCACTATTTCTACTGCTCTGAGCCAGCCTGGAGGGAGAGCCCCGTAGGTATTTTGTGTTTTTATTATTGCTATGGCAACACGCCTTCTCTCCACACTCTAGTGCACTTTATTCAACCTGTCTGCATCCCAAGCGATACCCGATTAAGCGCACTACTGTTCACCTGGGCCCAAAAGGGAAAAGAATGCCATTTTGGATGCCTTAGGTACATTGTGTTTCGTTTTAGCATACCTGATTCTGAAGTTGTGTTATAATTGCCTACGAAGGATTACAGTCTCTTAACTCTTACTAAGTGGTCCCACATGGTGGCTTTTAAATCTGTAATATGTATTGCCGATTGTTGTAATATTGTGCTCCGGGGTGAAATTTCCCCTAGACACTGTTCTAGGATCAGCTTCTCCTCCCCCAATCCTAACTTTAACCATTAGTGGGGGAAATGCAAAAGTGACCCAGGATCAGCATCTAAGGGCAATATCACCTTATTCTTAATACTGTGGAATGACAAACTGTTCTACCTCTACCTCTAGGGTTCTGGTTCCTCCCTGGCGCTGCCTTACTTGGCTGGCTGTCCTGTGCTAGCTGCTGCTTTGCCAAGTCACGTTACCGCCGGCCTTACCCACTCCGGAGGAAGATCTGCCAGCTGATCCCCACCAGCATGGCCTACTTCCTGGACATCAGCCCTGTAGCCCACCGCCTGGCTACCGTACCCTGGGGTCAGGACCCAGCTCTACCGCTCCACGCCCTGCAGGTGTGTGGATGAAAGAATGGAGGGAATTATATCATGGCTGTGGCAACTCTATGGGCCGGGTTTCCCAGACACAGATAACGAAAGCCAAATCCTAGTCTACAAAGCATGGTCAATGGAGAAGCTCCATCTGTGTCTGGGTAACTGGCCCGTAGAGTTGCCTGAGCCGTGAGAATACAACACACACAAAATGATTGAGGATTTAAAAAAAACACAATTCACAGAGTCAACTGACTTGTTTCCGTTGTGGTCCTCCATTTTTAGATGGCCGCCTTCCTGCTTGCAGCCTTCTTCTTCTCCTGCCCTGTTCCTGAGAGGTTCTTCCCGGGGCATTGTGACATCATGGGTCAGGGTCACCAGATCTTCCACCTCTTCCTGTCTCTGTGTACGCTGTGTCAGCTGGAGGCCCTTTTCCTGGACTATGGCAGTCGGAGGGATACAGTGCTGCAGTTGTATGGGGAGAGGCAGCTGTGGTTCGCCGGTGTATCCTTCCTCGCCCTAGCACTATGTAGCACCCTGACCGCGGTTGTCATGAGGAGGCATGTACAGAGACAACTGGAGAAAAGTGAAACTGTGAAACAGTGAGGGATGGCGGGGAGAGGAAGAACGAGAGACATTTTCAGTGTTTTGAGAATAATCATGTCCTGTAAATGTATAGAGAGACCGTATTTATCTAAGATGATGAGTGTCTTTGTAGCAGATAAAGGTTTCTTGCCTTAAAAGATCTTTTGATTCCTGTCAAATCTAACCATTTCCTTCTTTGTTTACTTCCTGGACACAGGGTAAATATTTCTTTATTGCCTACTTCTGAATAGTTATTGATCAATAAGCTTAGATTCAGTTGCCTGGTCCCAGATCTGTTTGTGCTGTATAGCCAACGCCTATGGACATTGTCATGACAAATGTACAAACAGATCTGGGACCAGGCTATTGATTCAGTTTATATCTGAGGAACCCGTGAAGGGTGTTTTTGTGTTAAGCTTAATGGAATTTCACCCCAAAGTATGTCTGATAAAGAGTTAGTGACATTTTTAAAGCTGTATTTTTGGCGTTCTCTTTCAGCTGTCGGAGTGAAACTGGGCAAGGCCAAGCCACGGGATTGGGCAAACAAAGAAGTCAGTTTTATTGAGCAGTGAACAGAACAGGCTGTGATTTTGGCCAAGCCACGGGATTGAGCAAACAAAGAAGTCAGTTTTATTGAGCAGTGAACAGAACAGGCTGTGATTTTGCCAAGCCATTGAGCAAACAAAGAAGTCAGTTTTATTGAGCAGTGAACAGAACAGGCTGTGATTTTGCCCATAGTGACAGGCAGACTATAGGCCATTGCAGAGCAGGATCTGGCAACTAGAGCGAGTGGGTTGAGGATCAGGAGGAGAGCTGTGGGTGACGAGGAGTGATGCTTTTGTACAGGGCGAACCTGGGTCATAGTGGATACACTCATTCGCATTTTTACAAAACAAGCAAAAAAAAAAAGCATTGATGCAAGACACATCTACACAAAGAAATGTGTTGTGTGATTGGACCTAGACATTTGTATGACGTCATATGAAAAAAGCCCATCAACATCCATGTGTTACTCTGTGTTGTTGTCTGTTCACACTGCTATGCTTTGTCTTGGCCAGGTCGCAGTTGTAAATGAGAACTTGTTCTCAACTAGTCTACCTGGTTAAATAAAGGTGTTCTCAACTAGTCTACCTGGTTAAATAAAGGTGTTCTAAACTAGTCTACCTGGTTAAATAAAGGTGTTCTCAACTAGTCTACCTGGGTAAATAAAGGTGAAATAAAATAAAATAAATAAATAAATCGGATGACTCGCTTGGGAATGGGAATTTTCCGAACATGAATGTAGAATTCCGTAGCGAGCTTGTTGTTTGTATGGCCGGTAATTGAATACCAGTGTTCTGATTTTAGTTGACATTGCGATCCATGAAAACCATGACAGTACCAGGCAGGCAGAGAAAGCCGTTCAAACTCCTCCTCTAATTCTGCTATTGGTACACAGCACACTTGGTGAATGCACCAATTTGTAAGTCGCTCTGGATAAGAGCGTCTGCTAAATGACTTAAATGTAAATGTAAATGTTTCTGTGCACACTATTGACTCTGGTTGCATCTGAAATGCCTCCCGATTCCTCACAGGGCTCTCTCTGCATGGTCAAGAGCTGTGCCTTCGGAAAGTATTCAGACCCCTTCACTTTTTCCACATTTTGTTACATTTACAGCCTTATTCTAAAATGGATTAAGTTGTTGTTCCGCATCAATCTACACACAATGCACTATAATGACAAAGGAAAAACAGGTTTTTAGAAATTTTTTAATTTTTTTTTACTGCCGTTACAAGCTTGGCACACCCGTATTTGGGGAGTGTCTCCCATTCTTCTCTGCAGTTCCTCTCAAGCTGGTTGCACAGCTATTTTCAGGATTCTCCAGAGATGTTCCATTGGGTTCAAGTCCGGGCTCTGGGTGGGCCACTTAAGGACATTCAGAGACTTTCAGAGTCCCAAAGCCACTCCTGCATTGTCTTGGCTGTGTGCTTAGGGTATTTGTCCTGTTGGAAGGCGAACTTCCGCCCCAGTCTGAGGTCCAGAGCACTCTGAAGCAGGTTTTCATCAAGGACCTCTCTTTTACTTTGCTCTGTTCATCTTTCCCTCGATCCTGACTAGTCTCCCAATCCCTGCTGCTGAAAAACATCCCCACAGCATGATGCTACCGCCACCATGCTTCACCGTAGGGATGGTATTGGCCAGGTGATGAGCGGTCCCTGGTTTCCTCAGGACGTAACACTTAGCATTTAGGCCAACGAGTTCAATAGATGTATCATCAGACCAGAGAATCTTGTGTCTTATGGTCTGAGAGTCCTTAAGGTGCCCTTTGGTAAACTCCAAGCAGGCTGTCATGTGCCTTTTATTGGCTTCTGTCTGGCCACTCTACTATAAAGACCTGATTGGTGGAGTGCTGCAGAGACGGTTGTCCTTCTGGAAGGTTCTCCCATCTCCACAGACGAACTCTGGAGCTCTGTCAGATTAACCATCGGGTTCTTGGTTACCTCCCTGACCAAGGTCATTCTCCCCTGATTGGTCAGTTTTTCCCGGCGCCCAGCTCTAGGAAGGGTCTTGGTGGTTCCAAACTTCTTCCATTTAAGAATGATGGAGACCACTGTGTGTTCTTGGGGACCTTCAATGCTGAAGACATACTTTGGTACCCTTCTCCAGATTGGTGCCTCGACACAATCTTTTCTCGGACGTCTACAGACAATTCCTTCAACCTCATGGCTTGGTTTGTGCTCTGACATGCACTGTCAAATGTGGGACCTAATATAGACAGGTGTGTGCCTTTCCAAATCATGTCCAATCAATTTAATTTACCACAGGTGGAATCCAATCAAGTTGTAGAAACATCACAAGGATGATCAAAGGAAACAGGATGCACCTGTCCCCAATTTAGAGTCTCATAGCGAAGAGTCTGAATACTTATGTAAATAAGGTATTTTAGTTTTCTATACATTTGCAAACATTTCAAAAAACCTGTTTTCGCTTTGTCATTATGGGGTATTGTGTGTAGATTGATGAGAAAAATAATGTAATCCATTTTAGAATACGGCTGTAACGTAAAACAAAATGTGGAATTAGTCAAGGGGTCTGAATACTTTTCGAATGCACTGTAGATAGGGAATAGGGTGCTTTTTGGGCCGTGTCCCCTGATTCTGTTTCTCTGCCCTGGTTGGCCCATCTGTTCTAGTGCTGCAGTACAGAACAACAGTATTTCTGTGGACTGAAGACTTTCCTTGTGAAAATGGTCTTACTAAGGGGTTTTAGCCAGCCAGCTCTTAGGAAGAAGAATTTAAATTTAAAACAGAGAATTTTGCCTATTGAAAAAAAAAAGTGTATTTTTGTTACAATATTGCTCATTCTGTGATCGAACCAGATATAGAGACCAAACCTAACATAGTTGACAATGGCAATATATAATGGCATTTTCAACCAAATGTGATAGACCAGAGGATTTCAATTGATCCACAGCAGTGACATATTATTATATTATTATTTTCAGGCCTATGTTATTACTCCTGACTCAAGTACTCAAGGGCTTGATGATTAGTTGAATCAAGTGTGATAGTGTTATCCAAGCTGGAATATAAATTAGCTGGCTGTGGAGCCTCTGTACTAGAACTGCCAAATGCTTCCATCGTAGCAGTCACTTCTTTCATCGTGAAGTGCTTTGAGAGGCTAGTTAAGGATCATATCACCTCCATCTTACCTGATACCCTAGACCCACTTCAATTTGCTTACCCTCCCCAATAGTTCTACCGAGACCCACTTCAATTTGCTTACCCGCCCCAATAGTTCTACCGAGACCCACTTCAATTTGCTTACCCGCCCCAATAGTTCTACCGAGACCCACTTCAATTTGCTTACCCGCCCCAATAGATCTACCGAGACCCACTTCAGTTAGCTTACCTGCCCCAATAGATCTACCGAGACCAGACCCACTTCAATTTGCTTACCCGCCCCAATAGTTCTACCGAGACCCACTTCAATTTGCTTACCCGCCCCAATAGATCTACTGAGACCCACTTCAATTAGCTTACCCGCCCCAATAGATCTACCGAGACCCACTTCAATTAGCTTACCGCCCCAATAGATCTACTGAGACCCACTTCAATTAGCTTACCCGCCCCAATAGATCTACCGATGACGCCATCGCACTGAACAATGCTCTATCCCAACGGGACAAGAAAAATACTTCATGTAAGAATGCTGTTCATTGACTACAGCTCGGCTTTCAACACCATGGTGCCCTCCAAGCTCATCACTGAGCTCGGGGCCCTGGGTCTGAACCTCGCCCTGTGCAACTGGGTCCTGGACTTGCTGACGGGCCGACCCCAGGTGTTGAAGGTAGACAACAACACCTCCAAAAACGCTGATCCTCGACATGGGGGCCCCACAAGCACAGCTGTAGGAGGTAGGACGGCTGAGGGTGCTGCAGTACCCCCTGAAAATCTGAAGGAAAAAATATATATTATTTCACAAAATTAGTGCAGTTTTTTTTTTCAGCATCTCCACTTTGGCAAAAAAGGTAGTTGTATAATTAAGAACAGAATCTTGTAGGATTCAATAGTTGGAATTATAAGAGTTGTTGCCCCTGCCCCTTCTCTGTGATGTCATTCTAATAGAATCCAGAAAGAACAAAATCCTGGTCCTTTCTCTGTGATGTCATTCTAATAGAATCCAGAAAGAACAAAACCCTGCCCCTTCTCTGTGATGTCATTCTAATAGAATCCTGAAAGACCAAAACCCTGTCTCTTTCTCTGTGATGTCATTCTAATAGAATCCAGAAAGAACAAAACCCCGTCTCTTTCTCTGTGATGTCATTCTAATAGAATCCAGAAAGAACAAAACCCCGGCCCTTTCTCTGTGATGTCATTCTAATAGAATCCAGAAACAACAAAACCCCAGCCCTTTCTCTGTGATGTCATTCTAATAGAATCCAGAAACAACAAAACCCTGTCCCATTTCTCTGTGATGTCATTCTAATAGAATCCAAAAAGAACAAAACCCTGTCCCTTTCTCTGTGATGTCATTCTAATATAATCCAAAAAGAAGAAAACCCTGTCCCTTTCTCTGTGATGTCATTCTAATAGAATCCAGAAAGAACAAAACCCCGTCTCTTTCTCTGTGATGTCATTCTAATAGAATCCAGAAAGAACAAAACCCCGGCCCTTTCTCTGTGATGTCATTCTAATAGAATCCAGAAACAACAAAACCCCAGCCCTTTCTCTGTGATGTCATTCTAATAGAATCCAGAAACAACAAAACCCTGTCCCATTTCTCTGTGATGTCATTCTAATAGAATCCAGAAAGAACAAAACCCTGTCCCTTTCTCTGTGATGTCATTCTAATAGAATCCAGAAAGAACAAAACCCTGTTCCATTTCTCTGTGATGTCATTCTAATAGAATCCAGAAAGAACAAAACCCTGTCTCTTTCTCTGTGATGTCATTCTAATAGAATCCAGAAACAACAAAACCCCAGCCCTTTCTCTGTGATGTCATTCTAATGGAATCCAAAAAGAACAAAACCCCAGCCCTTTCTCTGTGATGTCATTCTAATAGAATCCTGAAAGAACAAAACCCTGTCTCTTTCTCTGTGATGTCATTCTAATAGAATCCAGAAAGAACAAAACCCTGTCTCTTTCTCTGTGATGTCATTCTAATAGAATCCAGAAAGAACAAAACCCCGGCCCTTTCTCTGTGATGTCATTCTAATAGAATCCAGAAACAACAAAACCCCAGCCCTTTCTCTGTGATGTCATTCTAATAGAATCCTGAAAGAACAAAACCCTGTCTCTTTCTCTGTGATGTCATTCTAATAGAATCCAGAAAGAACAAAACCCTGTCTCTTTCTCTGTGATGTCATTCTAATAGAATCCATAAAGAACAAAACCCTGTCTCTTTCTCTGTGATGTCATTCTAATAGAATCCAGAAAGAACAAAACCCCGGCCCTTTCTCTGTGATGTCATTCTAATAGAATCCAGAAACAACAAAACCCCAGCCCTTTCTCTGTGATGTCATTCTAATAGAATCCAGAAAGAACAAAACCCTGTCCCTTTCTCTGTGATGTCATTCTAATAGAATCCAGAAAGAACAAAACCCTGTCCTTTCTCTGTGATGTCATTCTAATAGAATCCACAAACAACAAAACCCCAGCCCTTTCTCTGTGATGTAATTCTAATAGAATCCAAAACGAACAAAACCCCAGCCCTTTCTCTGTGATGTCATTCTAATAGAATCCAGAAAGAACAAAACCCTACCCCTTTCTCTGTGATGTCATTCTAATGGAATCCAGAAAGAACAAAACCCCGGTCCTTTCTCTGTGATGTCATTCTAATGGAATCCAGAAAGAACAAAACCCTGGTCCTTTCTCTGTGATGTCATTCTAATAGAATCCAGAAAGTACAAAACCCTGCCCCTTCTCTGTGATGTCATTCTAATAGAATCCAGAAAGAACAAAACCCTGGTTCTTTCTCTGTGATGTCATTCTAATAGAATCCAGAAAGAACAAAACCCTGTCTCTTTCTCTGTGATGTCATTCTAATAGAATCCAGAAACAACAAAACCCCAGCCCCTTTCTCTGTGATGTCATTCTAATAGAATCCAGAAACAACAAAACCCTGTCCCATTTCTCTGTGATGTCATTCTAATAGAATCCAGAAAGAACAAAACCCTGTCCCTTTCTCTGTGATGTCATTCTAATAGAATCCAGAAAGAACAAAACCCTGTTCCATTTCTCTGTGATGTCATTCTAATAGAATCCAGAAAGAACAAAACCCTGTCTCTTTCTCTGTGATGTCATTCTAATAGAATCCAGAAACAACAAAACCCCAGCCCTTTCTCTGTGATGTCATTCTAATAGAATCCAATTATTATTATTATTATTATTAGAACAACAAAACCCCAGCCCTTTCTCTGTGATGTCATTCTAATAGAATCCTGAAAGAACAAAACCCTGTCTCTTTCTCTGTGATGTCATTCTAATAGAATCCAGAAAGAACAAAACCCTGTCTCTTTCTCTGTGATGTCATTCTAATAGAATCCAGAAAGAACAAAACCCTGTCTGTTTCTCTGTGATGTCATTCTAATAGAATCCAGAAAGAACAAATCCCCGGCCCTTTCTCTGTGATGTCATTCTAATAGAATCCAGAAACAACAAAACCCCAGCCCTTTCTCTGTGATGTCATTCTAATAGAATCCAGAAAGAACAAAACCCCGGCCCTTTCTCTGTGATGTCATTCTAATAGAATCCAAAAGAACAAAACCCTGCCCTTTCTCTGTGATGTCATTCTAATAGAATCCAAAAGAACAAAACCCCAAACCCTTTCTCTGTGATGTCATTCTAATAGAATCCAGAAAGAACAAAACCCTGCCCCTTTCTCTGTGATGTCATTCTAATGGAATCCAGAAAGAACAAAACCCCGGTCCTTTCTCTGTGATGTCATTCTAATGGAATCCAGAAAGAACAAAACCCTGGTCCTTTCTCTGTGATGTCATTCTAATAGAATCCAGAAACGACAAAACCCTGTCCCATTTCTCTGTGCTGTCATTCTAATAGAATCCAGAAAGAACAAAACCCTGTCCCTTTCTCTGTGATGTCATTCTAATATAATCCAAAAGAAGAAAACCCTGTCCCTTTCTCTGTGATGTCATTCTAATAGAATCCAGAAAGAACAAAACCCCGTCTCTTTCTCTGTGATGTCATTCTAATAGAATCCAGAAAGAACAAAACCCGGCCCTTTCTCTGTGATGTCATTCTAATAGAATCCAGAAACAACAAAACCCCAGCCCTTTCTCTGTGATGTCATTCTAATAGAATCCAGAAACAACAAAACCCTGTCCCATTTCTCTGTGATGTCATTCTAATAGAATCCAGAAAGAACAAAACCCTGTCCCTTTCTCTGTGATGTCTTTCTAATAGAATCCAGGAAGAACAAAACCCTGTTCCATTTCTCTGTGATGTCATTCTAATAGAATCCAGAAAGAACAAAACCCTGTCTCTTTCTCTGTGATGTCATTCTAATAGAATCCAGAAACAACAAAACCCCAGCCCTTTCTCTGTGATGTCATTCTAATGGAATCCAAAAAGAACAAAACCCCAGCCCTTTCTCTGTGATGTCATTCTAATAGAATCCTGAAAGAACAAAACCCTGTCTCTTTCTCTGTGATGTCATTCTAATAGAATCCAGAAAGAACAAAACCCTGTCTCTTTCTCTGTGATGTCATTCTAATAGAATCCAGAAAGAACAAAACCCCGGCCCTTTCTCTGTGATGTCATTCTAATAGAATCCAGAAACAACAAAACCCCAGCCCGTTCTCTGTGATGTCATTCTAATAGAATCCTGAAAGAACAAAACCCTGTCCCATTTCTCTGTGATGTCATTCTAATAGAATCCAGAAAGAACAAAACCCTGTCCCTTTCTCTGTGATGTCATTCTAATAGAATCCAGAAAGAACAAAACCCTGTTCCATTTCTCTGTGATGTCATTCTAATAGAATCCAGAAAGAACAAAACCCCGGCCCTTTCTCTGTGATGTCATTCTAATAGAATCCAGAAACAACAAAACCCCAGCCCTTTCTCTGTGATGTCATTCTAATAGAATCCAGAAAGAACAAAACCCTGTCTCTTTCTCTGTGATGTCATTCTAATAGAATCCAGAAAGAACAAAACCCCGGCCCTTTCTCTGTGATGTCATTCTAATAGAATCCACAAACAACAAAACCCCAGCCCTTTCTCTGTGATGTAATTCTAATAGAATCCAAAACGAACAAAACCCCAGCCCTTTCTCTGTGATGTCATTCTAATAGAATCCAGAAAGAACAAAACCCTGCCCCTTTCTCTGTGATGTCATTCTAATGGAATCCAGAAAGAACAAAACCCCGGTCCTTTCTCTGTGATGTCATTCTAATGGAATCCAGAAAGAACAAAACCCTGGTCCTTTCTCTGTGATGTCATTCTAATAGAATCCAGAAAGTACAAAACCCTGCCCCTTCTCTGTGATGTCATTCTAATAGAATCCAGAAAGAACAAAACCCTGGTCCTTTCTCTGTGATGTCATTCTAATAGAATCCAGAAAGAACAAAACCCTGTCTCTTTCTCTGTGATGTCATTCTAATAGAATCCAGAAACAACAAAACCCCAGCCCCTTTCTCTGTGATGTCATTCTAATAGAATCCAGAAACAACAAAACCCTGTCCCATTTCTCTGTGATGTCATTCTAATAGAATCCAGAAAGAACAAAACCCTGTCCCTTTCTCTGTGATGTCATTCTAATAGAATCCAGAAAGAACAAAACCCTGTTCCATTTCTCTGTGATGTCATTCTAATAGAATCCAGAAAGAACAAAACCCTGTCTCTTTCTCTGTGATGTCATTCTAATAGAATCCAGAAACAACAAAACCCCAGCCCTTTCTCTGTGATGTCATTCTAATGGAATCCAATTATTATTATTATTATTATTATTAGAACAAAACCCCAGCCCTTTCTCTGTGATGTCATTCTAATAGAATCCAGAAACAACAAAACCCTGTCCCTTTCTCTGTGATGTCATTCTAATAGAATCCAGAAAGAACAAAACCCTGTCCCTTTCTCTGTGATGTCATTCTAATAGAATCCAGAAAGAACAAAACCCTGTCTCTTTCTCTGTGATGTCATTCTAATAGAATCCAGAAAGAACAAAACCCCGGCCCTTTCTCTGTGATGTCATTCTAATAGAATCCAGAAACAACAAAACCCCAGCCCTTTCTCTGTGATGTCATTCTAATAGAATCCAGAAAGAACAAAACCCCGGCCCTTTCTCTGTGATGTCATTCTAATAGAATCCAAAATGAACAAAACCCCGGCCCTTTCTCTGTGATGTCATTCTAATAGAATCCAAAACGAACAAAACCCCAGCCCTTTCTCTGTGATGTCATTCTAATAGAATCCAGAAAGAACAAAACCCTGCCCCTTTCTCTGTGATGTCATTCTAATGGAATCCAGAAAGAACAAAACCCCGGTCCTTTCTCTGTGATGTCATTCTAATGGAATCCAGAAAGAACAAAACCCTGGTCCTTTCTCTGTGATGTCATTCTAATAGAATCCAGAAAGTACACAACCCTGCCCCTTCTCTGTGATGTCATTCTAATAGAATCCAGAAAGAACAAAACCCTGGTTCTTTCTCTGTGATGTCATTCTAATAGAATCCAGAAAGAACAAAACCCTGTCTCTTTCTCTGTGATGTCATTCTAATATAATCCAAAAAGAAGAAAACCCTGTCCCTTTCTCTGTGATGTCATTCTAATAGAATCCAGAAAGAACAAAACCCCGGCCCTTTCTCTGTGATGTCATTCTAATAGAATCCAGAAAGAACAAAACCCCAGCCCTTTCTCTGTGATGTCATTCTAATAGAATCCAGAAACAACAAAACCCCAGCCCTTTCTCTGTGATGTCATTCTAATAGAATCCAGAAACAACAAAACCCCAGCCCTTTCTCTGTGATGTCATTCTAATAGAATCCAGAAACAACAAAACCCCAGCCCTTTCTCTGTGATGTAATTCTAATAGAATCCAAAACGAACAAAACCCCAGCCCTTTCTCTGTGATGTCATTCTAATAGAATCCAGAAAGAACAAAACCCTACCCCTTTCTCTGTGATGTCATTCTAATGGAATCCAGAAAGAACAAAACCCCGGTCCTTTCTCTGTGATGTCATTCTAATGGAATCCAGAAAGAACAAAACCCTGGTCCTTTCTCTGTGATGTCATTCTAATAGAATCCAGAAAGAACAAAACCCTGGTCCTTTCTCTGTGATGTCATTCTAATAGAATCCAGAAAGAACAAAACCCTAGTTCTTTCTCTGTGATGTCATTCTAATAGAATCCAGAAAGAACAAAACCCTGGTCCTTTCTCTGTGATGTCATTCTAATATAATCCAAAAAGAAGAAAACCCTGTCCCTTTCTCTGTGATGTCATTCTAATAGAATCCAGAAACAACAAAACCCTGGCCCTTTCTCTGTGATGTCATTCTAATAGAATCCAGAAACAACAAAACCCTGTCCCTTTCTCTGTGATGTCATTCTAATAGAATCCAGAAAGAACAAAACCCCAGCCCTTTCTCTGTGATGTCATTCTAATAGAATCCAGAAAGAACAAAACCCTGTCCCTTTCTCTGTGATGTCATTCTAATAGAATCCAGAAACAACAAAACCCTGTCCCTTTCTCTGTGATGTCATTCTAATAGAATCCAGAAAGAACAAAACCCCAGCCCTTTCTCTGTGATGTCATTCTAATAGAATCCAGAAAGAACAAAACCCTGTCCTCAAACATTTACATGAAAAGGTGCAAAGTTACAGGCAAAGACATTAACATCAAATTAAATATTTTTCTTGATCAAATAACCTGGAAAACATCCACTTTTTGTGCATCATTAATTGACCATCATTACAAACCACTTAATGTACAAGTACAGTACTGTATTGTATATACAGCAGCAGGGTCGTCAGTTCCAGGGGGGTAACAGGAGAGTCAGGGCCACCGTGGCGCCCCTCCCCTCGGCCCCTCCTCCCTCTAAGATGTCTCGCCCAACCCTCACCATGACCCCAGACCCCCGTGCCACCTCCACACCCCTCTGTTCCCACGACGACGATTTGCTGATTATGCTGTGAGACTATTATTGCACCTCGCTCCAGAGTGAAGTTTCCCCTGATAGTACTGATAGATTGATAGTACTGATAGATAGTACTGATAGATTGATAGTACTGATAGGTTGATAGTACTGATAGGTTGATAGTACTGATAGATTGATAGTACTGATAGATTGATAGTACTGATAGATTGATAGTACTGATAGATAGTACTGATAGATTGATAGTACTGATAGATAGTACAGATGGATTGATAGTACTGATAGATAGTACTGATAGATAGACAGTACCGATAGATTGATAGATAGTACTGATAGATTGATAGTACTGATATATTGATTGTACTGATAGATTGATAGTACTGATAGATAGTACCGATAGATGGATAGTACTGATAGATAGTACTGATAGATTCATTTTTTACTGAACTTTATATTTATTCATGGGATCCCAGTTGAGACCAGTGTCTCATTCACAATGGAGTCCTGAGAACAAACATCTCTAAAGATGATAGTTCAATAAAACAGCAAAAATGTACTACAGGAGATAGACCTACCACAGCTCAACAACACTAATAACAGCTCAACAACACTAATAACAGCTCAACAACACTAATAACAGCTCAACAACACTAATAACAGCTCAACAACACTAATAACAGCTCAACAACACTAATGACCTACCACAGCTCAACAACACTAATAACAGCTCAACAACACTAATAACAGCTCAACAACACTAATAACAGCTCAACAACACTAATGACCTACCACAGCTCAACAACACTAATGACCTGCCACAGCTCAACAACACTAATGACCTACCACAGCTCAACAACACTAATGACCTACCACAGCTCAACAACACTAATGACCTACCACAGCTCAACAACACTAATGACCTACCACAGCTCAACAACACTAATAACAGCTCAACAACACTAATGACCTACCACAGCTCAACAACACTAATGACCTACCACAGCTCAACAACACTAATGACCTACCACAGCTCAACAACACTAATGACCTACCACAGCTCAACAACACTAATGACCTACCACAGCTCAACAACACTAATGACCTACCACAGCTCAACAACACTAATGACCTACCACAGCTCAACAACACTAATGACCTACCACAGCTCAACAACACTAATGACCTACCACAGCTCAACAACACTAATGACCTACCACAGCTCAACAACACTAATGACCTACCACAGCTCAACAACACTAATGACCTGCCACAGCTCAACAACACTAATGACCTACCACAGCTCAACAACACTAATGACCTACCACAGCTCAACAACACTAATGACCTACCACAGCTCAACAACACTAATGACCTACCACAGCTCAACAACACTAATGACCTACCACAGCTCAACAACACTAATGACCTACCACAGCTCAACAACACTAATGACCTACCACAGCTCAACAACACTAATGACCTACCACAGCTCAACAACACTAATGACCTACCACAGCTCAACAACACTAATGACCTACCACAGCTCAACAACACTAATGACCTACCACAGCTCAACAACACTAATGACCTACCACAGCTCAACAACACTAATGACCTGCCACAGCTCAACAACACTAATGACCTGCCACAGCTCAACAACACTAATGACCTACCACAGCTCAACAACACTAATGACCTACCACAGCTCAACAACACTAATGACCTACCACAGCTCAACAACACTAATGACCTACCACAGCTCAACAACACTAATGACCTACCACAGCTCAACAACACTAATGACCTACCACAACTCAACAACACTAATGACCTACCACAGCTCAACAACACTAATGACCTACCACAGCTCAACAACAATAATGACCTACCACAGCTCAACAACACTAATGACCTACCACAGCTCAACAACACTAATGACCTACCACAGCTCAACAACACTAATGACCTACCACAGCTCAACAACACTAATAACAGCTCAACAACACTAATAACAGCTCAACAACACTAATGACCTACCACAGCTCAACAACACTAATGACCTACCACAGCTCAACAACACTAATGACCTACCACAGCTCAACAACACTAATGACCTACCACAGCTCAACAACACTAATGACCTACCACAGCTCAACAACACTAATGACAGCTCAACAACACTAATGACCTACCACAGCTCAACAACACTAATGACCTACCACAGCTCAACAACACTAATAACCTACCACAGCTCAACAACACTAATGACCTACCACAGCTCAACAACACTAATAACAGCTCAACAACACTAATGACCCACCACAGCTCAACAACACTAATAACAGCTCAACAACACTAATGACCTACCACAGCTCAACAACACTAATAACAGCTCAACAACACTTAGCACAGTTGGTAGAGCATGGCGCTTGTAACGCCAGGGTAGTGTGTTCGATTCCCGGGACCACCCATACGTAGAATGTATGCACACATGACTGTAAGTCGCTTTGGATAAAAGCGTCTGCTAAATGGCATATATTATTATTATTATTATATAGGCTGGTCGTTTAGGGTTGTACCTGTATAATTTCTATGTGTCTCAGTTGATAAGAGTATGGCGTTTGCAATGGTAGGGTTGTGGGTTCAAGATGAAGTATAAACATGTAGA
Organism: Oncorhynchus keta; assembly: GCF_023373465.1. Taxonomy (NCBI): domain Eukaryota; kingdom Metazoa; phylum Chordata; class Actinopteri; order Salmoniformes; family Salmonidae; genus Oncorhynchus; species Oncorhynchus keta. The sequence goes on from NC_068428.1 coordinate 43,497,198, forward strand.
CACGACTGTAAGATGCTCCGGATAGGAGCGTCTACTAAAATGGAAAAGTATGAATAAACCATTTCAGTTTTCACGTAGAAATAAGTTGCATTTGCAAAGTGTCATTGGAACACAGGAGTGATGGTTGCTGATAATGGGCCTCTCTGTACACCTCTGTAGATATTCCATTAAAAACAGCTGTTTCCAGCTACTATAGTCAATCGACAACATTAACAAAGTCTACACTGTATTTCTGATCAATTTGATGTTATTTTAATGGACAAAAACATGGACATTTCTAAGTGACCCCAAACTTTTAAACGGTAGTGTATATTTTTCTGTATGAAAAAAAAAAATGCATAAAACAATGTACATTTTCTCACCAGAGATGTTTCCATCAAATTGACTTGTTGTGGATAAAAAGCTGTGCAAATAAAAAAAATACAGTTAAAATTCCCATGTACCGAATAAAACATACAAGTTAAATGTGTTTCCCATCACATTTTCAACTATACTGATGGTTTTCTCACAATTATTTTTTGCATTATATAGCGAGTGTGGCCACTCCGGCTTCTTCACCTGTGGGATCGTCTAAGATGAGCCAGCCGGACAGCTGATGAAACTGAGGGTTTGCACATACAAATCATTTCTGCACAAACTGTCAGAAACCGTCTCAGGGAAGGTAATATCAGTGCTCGTCGTCCTCACACGGGTCTTAACTTGACTGGAGTTCTGCGTCGTAACCCGAATTCAGTGGGCAAATGCTCACCTTCAATGGCCACTGGCACACTGGAGAAACTCTTTATGGATGAATCCCGGTTTCAAATGTATCTGGAAGATGGCACATGGCGTCTTGTGAAGGTGATGAAAGGATTAATACATTTGCACACAAAAAAAGAAATCTGTTTTCGCTTTGTCATTATGGGGTATTGTGTGTAGATTGATGAGAAAAACAAAATATTGAATCCATTTTTGAATAAGGCTGTAACGTAACAAAATGTGGAAAAAGTCCAGGAGTCTAAAACTTTCCCAAGGTGCTGTGTGTATGTATGTGTATATATATATGTGTGTGTATATATATATATATATATATATATACATACATACATACATACAGCACATACACATATATATACACTACCTTTCGAAGGTTTGGGTCACTTAGAAATGTCCTTGTTTTTGAACGAAAAGCAAAAAAAAATTGTCCATTAAAATAACATCAAATTGATCAGAAATACAATGTTGACATTGTTAATGTTGTAAATTACTATTGCAGCTGGAAACGGCTGATTTTTTTTAATGGAATATCTACATAGGCGTACAGAGGCCCATTATCAGCAACCATCACTCCTGTGGTCCAATGGCACGTTGTGTTAGCTAATCCAAGTTTCTCATTTTAAAATGGATCATTAGAAAACCCTTTTGCAATTGTGCTAGCACAGCTGAAAACTGCTGTCATGAATTGAAGAAGCAATAAAACTGGCCTTCTTTAGACTAGTTGAGTATCTGGAGCATCAGCATTTGTGGGTTCAATTACAGGCTCAAAATGGCCAGAAACAAAGAACTTTCTTCTGAAACTTGTCAGTCTATTCTTGTTCTGAGAAAAGAAGGCTATTCCATGCGAGAAATTGCCAAGAAACTGAACATCTCGTACAACGCTGCTCCCTTCACAGAACAGCGCAAACTGGCTCTAACCAGAATAGAAAGAGGAGTGGGAGGCCCCGATGCACGACTGAGCAAGAAGACAAGTACATCAGAGGGTCTAGTTTGAGAAACAGAGGCCTCACAAGTCCTTAACTGGCAGCTTAATTAATTAGTACCCGCAAAACACCAGTCTCAACATCAACAGTGAAGAGGCGACTCCGGGATGCTGGCTCTCTAGGCAGAGTTGCAAAGAAAAAGCCATATCTCAGACTGGCCAATACAAATACATTTTTAAAAAAAATAAAAGATTCATTAAACACAGACACTGGACAGAGACACTGGACTTTTGCCTAGAAGGTCAGCAGTTTCCTCCCGGGTGGCGCAGTGGTCTAAGGCACTGCATCGCAGTGCTAACTGTGTCACCAAAGACTCTGGATTCGAGCCCAGGCTCTTGTCACAGCTGGCCGCGGCCGGGAGGTCCATGGGGCGACGCACAATTAGCCTAGCGTCGCCCAGGTTAGGGAGGGTTTGATTGGTAGGGATGTCCTACTAACAGTTGGATACTATGAAAAAGGGGGTAAAATTACATATTTTTTGAAATACTTCTTTTTTTTAAGCATTTAACAATGTTTAACAATGTCTACAATGTATTTCTGATCAATTTTATGTTATTTTAATGGACAAAATATTTACTTCTCTTTCAAAAACAAGGACATTTCTAAGTAACCCCAAACTTTTGAACGGAAGTGTGTGTGTGTGTGTGTGTGTGTGTGTGTGTGTGTGTGTGTGTGTGTGTGTGTGTGCGTGCGTGCGTGCGTGCGTGCGTGCGTGCGTGCGTGCGTGCGTGTGTGTATATATATATATACATTGCTCATTCTGATGTCTTCATTTTTTTCTTTACATTTTTGGGGAATTGTGTGTATTTTTTATGTTTAGATATTATGGCAATGATGGAGCTAGGAATATAAGCATTTTTGATGCACCTGCGATAACATCTAAAAAAATATGTGTAAGCAACCAATAACCTTTAATTTTATTTAGATATATTTTTATTCCGGTCTGTGATTTTCTGTAATCCTATAAATCACCAGTAGGGGTCAGTGTTGTCCTTAAAAGTGATGTCACAACATGACTTGACTACAGCAGCACAAGGAACCTGAGGACATGTAGTCACAAACAAACATTGTGTGTCACCACAGCCCATCAATGCTCAATTACCTCAACTGAGTATCCTTCACAGTAAATTCTGTGAAGTGTGTTCATATCTGGTTGTTGTTGGAATGTGAGAAATATCATGGCACTAGTAAAAGTTTCCTTTATGCCATAAACCTCAGGAATTCATGTGTTGTATCCGGACCAAAAAAAATGAGTGCCAATTTTTAATAGACAGACAGGAACTATGGATGAGATAATAACCTCTAGAATCTAGACCCAGAACAACAACAGTACACAGATGATCATGCAATCAGTCTGGTGATTTTTAAAATCTTTATTTAACTAGGCAAGTCAGTTAAGAACAAAGTCTTATTTTCAATGACAGCCTAGGAACAGTCAGGTTAACTGCCTGTTCAGGGGCAGAACAACAGATCTATACCTTGTCAGCTCGGGGATTAGAACTTGCAACCTTTCAGTTACTAGTCCAACACTCTAACCACTAGGCTACCCTGCCTAGTGACAGACACCTAACAGACTGACTACTGCTTTTGACTAGTTGATTTAATGACTCACTTCAATTTGATAGTTTAGGCTACGAGTTGCCACAGCAGACAACGTGTCACTCAGCAATGAAAAATACATATACCTATTTACTGTGGGTGTGTACTGTCACGTTCTGACCCTAGTTCTTGTGTTATTTGTTTGTCTTAGTTGGTCAGGATGTGGGTTGGGTGGGCATTCTATGTTTTGTGTTTCTAGGTTGGTTTTCTGTGTTCGGCCTAGTATGGTTCTCAATCAGAGGCAGGTGTCATTAGTTGTCTCTGATTGAGAACCATACTTAGGTAGCCTGGTTGTCTCTGATTGAGAACCATACTTAGGTAGCCTGGTTGTCTCTGATTGAGAATCATACTTAGGTAGCCTGGTTGTCTCTGATTGAGAACCATACTTAGGTAGCCTGGTTGTCTCTGATTGAGAATCATACTTAGGTAGCCTGGTTGTCTCTGATTGAGAATCATACTTAGGTAGCCTGGTTGTCTCTGATTGAGAATCATACTTAGGTAGCCTGGGTTTCACTGTTGTTTTGTGGGTGATTGTTTCCGTGTCTGTGTTTATCGTCACACGGTACTGTTTCAGTTTGTTCACGTTTATTGTTTTTGTATTCATCATGTTCAATATTTGTTTGCTAAATAAACAACCATGGACACTTACCACGCTGCGCATTGGTCCCCTGATCCTTCTCGCTTCTCCTCCTCAGACGAAGAGGAGGAGGAAAACCCTTACATGTACACTGCTTCGATTCTACTGTTTGGGTATGTTATTAATAATAATAATAATATATGCCATTTAGCAGACGCTTTTATCCAAAGCGACTTACAGTCATGTGTGCATACATTCTACGTATGGGTGGTCCCGGGGATCGAACCCACTACCCTGGCGTTACAAGCGCCATGCTCTACCAACTGAGCTACAGAAGGACCATTACCACCATTATTGACTTCGTCTACTTGTGCAGTATAGCATTAATGGTCATAATGTAATATACTGTATAATCTATCATCTGAACCTGTGGTGTGTAAGATAATGTATAATGTGTTGAGATGAGATGAGTATTGAGAGGCATCAGGAAACTGACAACACAGGGAAAGTTTGTTTGCATCCCAAATGACACCCTTTTCCCTTAATAGTGCTGGTGCACTACTTTTGACCAGGGCCCATAGGGGGATAGGGTGCCATTTAGGGTCCATAGGGGAATAGGGTGCCATTTAGGGCCCATAGGGGAATAGGATGCCATTTAGGGCCCATAGGGGAATAGGGTGCCATTTAGGGCCCATAGGAGAATAGGGTGCCATTTAGGGCCCATAGGGAATAGGGTGCCATTTAGGGCCCATAGGAGAATAGGGTGCCATTTAGGGCCCATAGGGGAATAGGATGCCATTTAGGGTCCATAGGGGAATAGGGTGCCATTTAGGGCCCATAGGGGAATAGGGTGCCATTTAGGGCCCATAGCGGAATAGGGTGCCATTTAGGGCCCATAGGGGAATAGGATGCCATTTAGGGCCCATAGGGGAATATGATGCCATTTAGGGCCCATATGGGAATAGGATGCCATTTAGGGCCCATAGGGGAATAGGGTGCCATTTAGGGCCCATAGGGAATAGGGTGCCATTTAGGGCCCATACTTTATATTGATGTCTGAGGCACAATGCATTATGGGTTGGGTCGCGTCGTTGTCACCCAGAGGAATGGAATGCTGTCCCCGTACTGGAATGAGTCTGGGTGACAATAGCCATAACAGTACTAATGCTGCATAGTAAATGGGTGTGATTTTGTTTTTACAAGGTTTCAAGATTATTTTCTTGTGAGAAGAGACACCACTTGAAGTGTCTGGGAAATTGAACTGAATTAATGATCACACAGTTGTAAAACCCCAGTACTTATCGCCAATGACACCCTATTACACATCCCATATGGCACCCTAGGACATGTCCCATATGGCACCCTAGGACATGTCCCATATGGCACCCGAGGACATGTCCCATATGGCACCCTAGGACATGTCCCATATGGCACCCTATTACACTTCCCATATGGCACCCTAGGACATGTCCCATATGGCACCCGAGGACATGTCCCATATGGCACCCTAGGACATGTCCCATATGGCACCCGAGGACATGTCCCATATGGCACCCTAGGACATGTCCCATATGGCACCCGAGGACATGTCCCATATGGCACCCTAGGACATGTCCCATATGGCACCCTATTACACTTCCCATATGGCACCCTAGGACATGTCCCATATGGCACCCTAGGACATGTCCCATATGGCACCCTATTACACTTCCCATATGGCACCCTAGGACATGTCCCATATGGCACCCTAGGACCTGTCCCATATGGCACCCTAGGACATGTCCCATATGGCACCCTAGGACCTGTCCCATATGGCACCCTATTACACTTCCCATATGGCACCTGAGGACCTGTCCCATATGGCACCCTACGACATGTCCCATATGGTACCCTAGGACATGTCCCATATGGCACGCTAGGACATGTCCCATATGGCACCCTAGGACATGTCCCATATGGCACCCTAGGACCTGTCCCATATGGCACCTGAGGACATGTCCCATATGGCACCCTAGGACATGTCCCATATGACACCCTAGGACCTGTCCCATATGGCACCCTAGGACCTGTCCCATATGGCACCCTAGGACATGTCCCATATGGCACCCTAGGACATGTCCCATATGGCACCCTAGGACATGTCCCATATGGCACCCTAGGACCTGTCCCATATGGCACCCTAGGACCTGTCCCATATGGCACCCTATTACACTTCCCATATGGCACCTGAGGACCTGTCCCATATGGCACCCTAGGACATGTACCATATGGCACCCTAGGACATGTCCCATATGGCACCCTAGGACCTGTCCCATATGGCACCCTAGGACCTGTCCCATATGGCACCCTAGGACCTGTCCCATATGGCACCCTAGGACATGTCCCATATGGCACCCTAGGACATGTCCCATATGGCACCCTAGGACATGTCCCATATGGCAGGGAGAGGAACTACCTTCGGTAGAAGTCCTGACAGCACCCCCCACCCTGACGCTCGGCTCCCGCAGCGCGCGACCCGGAGGACGAGGCGCAGGGCGATCCGGATGGAGGCGGTGAAACTCTCTCAGCATAGATGGGTCCAATACGTCCTCCACCGGCACCAAGCATCTCTCCTCCGGTCCGTACCCCTCCCAATCCACGAGGCACTGAAGGCCCCTCACCCGACGCCTTGAGTCCAGTATGGACCAAACTGCATACGCCGGCGCCCCCTTGATGTCCAGGGGGGGTGGAGGGACCTCCCGCACCTCAGCTTCTTGAAGTGGACCAGCCACCACCGGCCTGAGGAGAGACGCATGAAACGAGGGGTTAATACGGTAATAAGGGGAACTGTAACCTATAACACACCTTGTTTATTCTTCTCGGGACTTTAAATGGCCCCATAAACCGCGGCGGACCCAGCTTCCGGCAGGGCAGTCAGAGAGGCAGGTTTCGGGTCGAGAGCCAGACCCGGTCCCCTGGTGCGAAAACCGGGGCCTCACTGCGGTGGCGGTCAGCACTTGCCTTCTGCCGCCCTTCGGCCCTTTTAAGGTACCCGTGAGTGGCCTCCCAGGTCTCCCTTGAGCGCCTTACCCAATTGTCCACCACAGGAGCCTCGGTCTGGCTCTGATGCCATTGTACAAGAACCGGCTGATGGCCCAACACGCACTGGAAGAGCGATAGGTTCGTGGCGGAGTGAGTTCTGGGCCATCTCTGCCCATGGGATATACTTTGCATACGTTTCATACCGCATTGGCCCACTCCAGGGCTTTGCCTGAGAGACAGGAGACGAGGGTGTTCACGCTCTCACCTCGCGACGGAGTCGGGTAAATGCTCGACCGCTCCCCGCCGCGGTTCCATCGTACTCCCTCAGGAGTGCGAGTCGAATACCACTGGACCCAGGCAATGAAGGAGAGGGTTGTGGTACTGATTTGGGTGTGGCTGATGGAGTTGTGGGAAGGCCACCTCTCTCCCATCTTTCCATCGTCGCCATCACCTGAACCATCACGGTCCCCAGACGGTTTTTATCAGGGGACGTTGCTGTCACCCAAGGCATTGGCTTTCACTATACATGTCATTCGGAAGCACAATGTCAACTTTCACTGCTATGCAGATGACACACAACTGTACATTTCAAAATGGCCTACCTTAGAAGCCTGTGTTTCAGACATTAGGAAGTGGATAGCAGCAAATGTTTTACTTTTAAACTAGGACAAAACAGAGATGCTAGTTCTTGGTCCCAAGAAACAAAGAAATCTGCTGTTTGATCTGACAATTAATCTTGATGGTTGTACAGTCAAATAAAACTGTGAAGGACCTCGGCGTTACTCTAAACAATGCTCTTTTCACAAACGTATCAAAACTATTTAAAGGACAGCTTTTTTTCCCCCATCTTTGTAACATTGTGAAAAAATTGGAAACATTTTGTCCAAAAATGATGCAGAAAAGCTAAACCATGCTTTTGTCCTTTTTTAGATTTGACGACTGCATTGCTCTACTCTCCGGCTAATAGACTTCAGTTAATGGTAAATACAGCTGCTAGAATCTTCGATAATATTACTCCAGTGCTAGCCTCTCTACACTGGCTTCCTGTTACGGCTAGGACTGATTTTAATGTTTTACTGCTAACCTACAAAGCATTACATGGGCTTGCTCCTACCTATCTCTCCGATTTGGTCCTAGGAGGGGTGCATCACATCGTGCCAGGCTTTTTTCGCTATGCTCGACTTGAGTGGGTTGAGTCACTGACGTGATCTTCCTCTCCGTGCCCCCCCCCTCCCCCCACCTCAGCCTCCAGTATCTATGCTGCAATAGTCTATGTCCCGGGGGGCTAGCGTCAGTCTGTCTTATCTGGTGTAATTCTCCAGTCTTATCTGGTGTTCTTTGTGATCTTAAATATGCTCCCTCTAATTATGCTGTTTTCGACCTTCTCTCTCTCTCTCTCTCGCTCGCACCTGCTGTTTCGACCTCTGACTGCTCGGCTATGAAAAGCCAACTGACATGAACTCCTGAGGTGCTGCTGACCTGTTGCACCCTCTATAACCACTGTGATTATTATTTGACCTTGCTGATCATCTATGAATGTTTGAACATCTGAAGAACTTAAAAACTTCTTCAGGATCAGTGTCCCTTCCACGGGACGGTTGAGCTAACATAGGCTAATGCGATTAGCATGAGGTTGTAAGTAACAAGAACATTTCCCAGGACATAGACATATCTGATATTGGGAGAAAGCTTAAATTCTTGTTAATCTAACTGCACTGTCCAAGTTAGTCGCTATTACAGTGAAAGAATACCATGCTATTGTTTGAGGAGAGTGCACAGGTTTGAACATGAAAAGTTATTAATAAACAAATTAGGCACATTTGGGCAGTCTTGAGACAACATTTTGAACAGAAATGTAATGGTTAATTGGATCAGTCTAAAACTTTGCACATACACTGCTGCCATCTAGTGGCCAAAATCTAAACTCTACCTAGGCTGGAATAATACATTATGGCCTTTCTCTTGCATTTTCAAAGATAATCGTACAAAAGAAATACTAAATAACATTTTTTTTTCCTTTGTATTATCTATCACCAGATCTATTGTGTTATATTCTCCTACAATCCTTTCACATTTCCACAAATTACAGTGTTTCCTTTCAAATGACACCAAGAATATGCATATCCTTGCTTCGGGGCTTAAGCTCCAGGCAGTTAGATTTTGGGTATGTCATTTTTGGCAAAAATTCAAAAAAAGGGGCGGATCCTTTCAATGGCCATGTAATCTCTACCCAGTACAGCCAGAAGAGGACTGGCCACCCTCAGAGCCTGGTTCCTCTCTACCCGGCACAGCCAGAAGAGGACTAGCCACCCTCAGAGCCTGGTTCCTCTCTACCCGGCACAGCCAGAAGAGGACTGGCCACCCTCAGAGCCTGGTTCCTCTCTACCCGGCACAGCCAGAAGAGGACTGGCCACCCTCAGAGCCTGGTTCCTCTCTACCCGGCACAGCCAGAAGAGGACTGGCCACCCTCAGAGCCTGGTTCCTCTCTACCCGGCACAGCCAGAAGAGGACTGGCCACCCCTCAGAGCCTGGTTCCTCTCTACCCGGCACAGCCAGAAGAGGACTGGTCACCCTCAGAGCCTGGTTCCTCTCTACCCGGCACAGCCAGAAGAGGACTGGCCACCCTCAGAGCCTGGTTCCTCTCTACCCGGCACAGCCAGAAGAGGACTGGCCACCCATCAGAGCCTGGTTCCTCTCTACCCGGCACAGCCAGAAGAGGACTGGCCACCCCTCATAGCCTGGTTCCTCTCTACCCGGCACAGCCAGAAGAGGACTGGCCTCCCCTCAGAGCCTGGTTCCTCTCTACCCGGCACAGCCAGAAGAGGACTGGCCACCCTCAGAGCCTGGTTCCTCTCTACCCGGCACAGCCAGAAGAGGACTGGCCACCCTCAGAGCCTGGTTCCTCTCTACCCGGCACAGCCAGAAGAGGACTGGCCACCCTCAGAGCCTGGTTCCTCTCTACCCGGCACAGCCAGAAGAGGACTGGTCACCCTCAGAGCCTGGTTCCTCTCTACCCGGCACAGCCAGAAGAGGACTGGCCACCCCTCAGAGCCTGGTTCCTCTCTACCCGGCACAGCCAGAAGAGGACTGGCCACCCTCAGAGCCTGGTTCCTCTCTACCCGGCACAGCCAGAAGAGGACTGGCCACCCCTCAGAGCCTGGTTCCTCTCTACCCGGCACAGCCAGAAGAGGACTGGTCACCCCTCAGAGCCTGGTTCCTCTCTACCCGGCACAGCCAAAAGAGGACTGGTCACCCCTCAGAGCCTGGTTCCTCTCTACCCGGCACAGCCAGAAGAGGACTGGCCACCCTCAGAGCCTGGTTCCTCTCTACCCGGCACAGCCAGAAGAGGACTGGCCACCCCTCAGAGCCTGGTTCCTCTCTACCCGGCACAGCCAGAAGAGGACTGGCCACCCCTCAGAGCCTGGTTCCTCTCTACCCGGCACAGCCAGAAGAGGACTGGCCACCCCTCAGAGCCTGGTTCCTCTCAGTCCTCTTCTGGCTGTGCCGGGTAGAGAGGAACCAGGCTATGAGGGGTGGCCAGTCCTCTTCTGTTCCTCTCTAACCAGCCAGAAGAGGACTGGCCACCCCTCAGAGCCTGGTTCCTCTCTACCCGGCACAGCCAGAAGAGGACTGGCCACCCCTCAGAGCCTGGTTCCTCTCTACCCGGCACAACCAGAAGAGGACTGGCCACCCCTCAGAGCCTGGTTCCTCTCTACCCGGCACAGCCAAAAGAGGACTGGCCACCCTCAGAGCCTGGTTCCTCTCTACCCGGCACAGCCAGAAGAGGACTGGCCACCCTCATAGCCTGGTTCCTCTCTACCCGGCACAGCCAGAAGAGGACTGGCCACCCCTCAGAGCCTGGTTCCTCTCTACCCGGCACAGCCAGAAGAGGACTGGCCACCCCTCAGAGCCTGGTTCCTCTCTACCCGGCACAGCCAGAAGAGGACTGGCCACCCCTCAGAGCCTGGTTCCTCTCTACCCAGTACAGCCAGAAGAGGACTGGCCACCCTCAGAGCCTGGTTCCTCTCTACCCGGCACAGCCAAAAGAGGACTGGTCACCCTCAGAGCCTGGTTCCTCTCTACCCGGCACAGCCAAAAGAGGACTGGTCACCCTCAGAGCCTGGTTCCTCTCTACCCGGCACAGCCAGAAGAGGACTGGTCACCCCTCAGAGCCTGGTTCCTCTCTACCCGGCACAGCCAGAAGAGGACTGGTCACCCCTCAGAGCCTGGTTCCTCTCTACCCGGCACAGCCAGAAGAGGACTGGTCACCCTCAGAGCCTGGTTCCTCTCTACCCGGCACAGCCAGAAGAGGACTGGTCACCCCTCAGAGCCTGGTTCCTCTCTACCCGGCACAGCCAGAAGAGGACTGGTCACCCCTCAGAGCCTGGTTCCTCTCTACCCGGCACAGCCAGAAGAGGACTGGTCACCCCTCAGAGCCTGGTTCCTCTCTACCCGGCACAGCCAGAAGAGGACTGGCCACCCCTCAGAGCCTGGTTCCTCTCTACCCGGCACAGCCAGAAGAGGACTGGCCACCCCTCAGAGCCTGGTTCCTCTCTACCCGGCACAGCCAGAAGAGGACTGGCCACCCCTCAGAGCCTGGTTCCTCTCTACCCGGCACAGCCAGAAGAGGACTGGCCACCCCTCAGAGCCTGGTTCCTCTCTACCCGGCACAGCCAGAAGAGGACTGGCCACCCCTCAGAGCCTGGTTCCTCTCTACCCGGCACAGCCAGAAGAGGACTGGCCACCCCTCAGAGCCTGGTTCCTCTCTACCCGGCACAGCCAGAAGAGGACTGGCCACCCCTCAGAGCCTGGTTCCTCTCTACCCGGCACAGCCAGAAGAGGACTGGCCACCCCTCAGAGCCTGGTTCCTCTCTACCCGGCACAACCAGAAGAGGACTGGCCACCCCTCAGAGCCTGGTTCCTCTCTACCCGGCACAGCCAGAAGAGGACTGGCCACCCCTCAGAGCCTGGTTCCTCTCTACCCGGCACAACCAGAAGAGGACTGGCCACCCCTCAGAGCCTGGTTCCTCTCTACCCGGCACAGCCAGAAGAGGACTGGCCACCCTCAGAGCCTGGTTCCTCTCTACCCGGCACAACCAGAAGAGGACTGGCCACCCTCAGAGCCTGGTTCCTCTCTACCCGGCACAGCCAGAAGAGGACTGGCCACCCCACAGAGCCTGGTTCCTCTCTACCCGGCACAGCCAGAAGAGGACTGGCCACCCCACAGAGCCTGGTTCCTCTCTACCCGGCACAGCCAGAAGAGGACTGGCCACTAATCAGAGCCTGGTTCCTCTCTACCCGGCACAGCCAGAAGAGGACTGGCCACCCCACAGAGCCTGGTTCCTCTCTACCCGGCACAGCCAGAAGAGGACTGGCCACCCCACAGAGCCTGGTTCCTCTCTACCCGGCACAGCCAGAAGAGGACTGGCCACCCTCAGAGCCTGGTTCCTCTCTACCCCGCACAGCCAGAAGAGAGCTGGCCACCCCTCAGAGCCTGGTTCCTCTCTACCCGGCACAGCCAGAAGAGGACTGGCCACCCCACAGAGCCTGGTTCCTCTCTACCCGGCACAGCCAGAAGAGGACTGGCCACCCCACAGAGCCTGGTTCCTCTCTACCCGGCACAGCCAGAAGAGGACTGGCCACCCCACAGAGCCTGGTTCCTCTCTACCCGGCACAGCCAGAAGAGGACTGGTCACCCTCAGAGCCTGGTTCCTCTCTACCCGGCACAGCCAGAAGAGGACTGGTCACCCCTCAGAGCCTGGTTCCTCTCTACCCGGCACAGCCAGAAGAGGACTGGTCACCCCTCAGAGCCTGGTTCCTCTCTACCCGGCACAGCCAGAAGAGGACTGGCCACCCCACAGAGCCTGGTTCCTCTCTACCCGGCACAGCCAGAAGAGGACTGGTCACCCTCAGAGCCTGGTTCCTCTCTACCCGGCACAACCAGAAGAGGACTGGTCACCCTCAGAGCCTGGTTCCTCTCTACCCGGCACAGCCAGAAGAGGACTGGTCACCCTCAGAGCCTGGTTCCTCTCTACCCGGCACAGCCAGAAGAGGACTGGTCACCCTCAGAGCCTGGTTCCTCTCTACCCAACACAGCCAGAAGAGGACTGGCCACCCCTCAGAGCCTGGTTCCTCTCTACCCAGCACAGCCAGAAGAGGACTGGCCACCCTCAGAGCCTGGTTCCTCTCTACCCAACACAGCCAGAAGAGGACTGGCCACCCCTCAGAGCCTGGTTCCTCTCTACCCAACACAGCCAGAAGAGGACTGGCCACCCTCAGAGCCTGGTTCCTCTCTACCCAGCACAGCCAGAAGAGGACTGGCCACCCTCAGAGCCTGGTTCCTCTCTACCCAGTACAGCCAGAAGAGGACTGGCCACCCTCAGAGCCTGGTTCCTCTCTACCCAGCACAACCAGAAGAGGACTGGCCACCCCTCAGAGCCTGGTTCCTCTCTACCCAACACAGCCAGAAGAGGACTGGCCACCCTCATAGCCTGGTTCCTCTCTACCCAACACAGCCAGAAGAGGACTGGCCACCCCTCAGAGCCTGGTTCCTCTCTACCCAGCACAGCCAGAAGAGGACTGGCCACCCCTCAGAGCCTGGTTCCTCTCTACCCAGCACAACCAGAAGAGGACTGGCCACCCTCAGAGCCTGGTTCCTCTCTACCCAGCACAACCAGAAGAGGACTGGCCACCCCTCAGAGCCTGGTTCCTCTCTACCCAACACAACCAGAAGAGGACTGGCCACCCTCAGAGCCTGGTTCCTCTCTACCCAGCACAACCAGAAGAGGACTGGCCACCCTCAGAGCCTGGTTCCTCTCTACCCAGCACAACCAGAAGAGGACTGGCCACCCCACAGAGCCTGGTTCCTCTCTACCCAGCACAGCCAGAAGAGGACTGGCCACCCTCAGAGCCTGGTTCCTCTCTACCCGGCACAGCCAGAAGAGGACTGGCCACCCTCAGAGCCTGGTTCCTCTCTACCCAGCACAGCCAGAAGAGGACTGGCCACCCTCAGAGCCTGGTTCCTCTCTACCCAGTACAGCCAGAAGAGGACTGGCCACCCCTCAGAGCCTGGTTCCTCTCTACCCAGCACAACCAGAAGAGGACTGGCCACCCTCAGAGCCTGGTTCCTCTCTACCCAACACAGCCAGAAGAGGACTGGCCACCCTCAGAGCCTGGTTCCTCTCTACCCAACACAGCCAGAAGAGGACTGGCCACCCCTCAGAGCCTGGTTCCTCTCTACCCAGCACAGCCAGAAGAGGACTGGCCACCCTCAGAGCCTGGTTCCTCTCTACCCAGCACAACCAGAAGAGGACTGGCCACCCTCAGAGCCTGGTTCCTCTCTACCCAGCACAACCAGAAGAGGACTGGCCACCCTCAGAGCCTGGTTCCTCTCTACCCAACACAACCAGAAGAGGACTGGCCACCCTCAGAGCCTGGTTCCTCTCTACCCGGCACAGCCAGAAGAGGACTGGCCACCCTCAGAGCCTGGTTCCTCTCTACCCGGCACAGCCAGAAGAGGACTGGCCACCCTCAGAGCCTGGTTCCTCTCTACCCGGCACAGCCAGAAGAGGACTGGTCACCCTCAGAGCCTGGTTCCTCTCTACCCGGCACAGCCAGAAGAGGACTGGTCACCCTCAGAGCCTGGTTCCTCTCTACCCGGCACAGCCAGAAGAGGACTGGTCACCCTCAGAGCCTGGTTCCTCTCTACCCGGCACAACCAGAAGAGGACTGGCCACCCTCAGAGCCTGGTTCCTCTCTACCCGGCACAGCCAGAAGAGGACTGGCCACCCCTCCGAGCCTGGTTCCTCTCTACCCGGCACAGCCAGAAGAGGACTGGCCACCCCTCAGAGCCTGGTTCCTCTCTACCCGGCACAGCCAGAAGAGGACTGGCCACCCTCCGAGCCTGGTTCCTCTCTACCCGGCACAACCAGAAGAGGACTGGCCACCCCTCAGAGCCTGGTTCCTCTCTACCCGGCACAGCCAGAAGAGGACTGGCCACCCTCAGAGCCTGGTTCCTCTCTACCCACCACAGCCAGAAGAGGACTGGCCACCCTCAGAGCCTGGTTCCTCTCTACCCGGCACAGCCAGTAGAGGACTGGCCACCCTCAGAGCCTGGTTCCTCTCTACCCGGCACAGCCAGAAGAGGACTGGCCACCCTCAGAGCCTGGTTCCTCTCTACCCACCACAGCCAGAAGAGGACTGGCCACCCTCAGAGCCTGGTTCCTCTCTACCCACCACAGCCAGAAGAGGACTGGCCACCCCTCAGAGCCTGGTTCCTCTCTACCCAACACAGCCAGAAGAGGACTGGCCACCCTCAGAGCCTGGTTCCTCTCTACCCGGCACAGCCAGAAGAGGACTGGCCACCCTCATAGCCTGGTTCCTCTCTACCCGGCACAGCCAGAAGAGGACTGGCCACCCTCAGAGCCTGGTTCCTCTCTACCCAACACAGCCAGAAGAGGACTGGCCACCCTCAGAGCCTGGTTCCTCTCTACCCAACACAGCCAGAAGAGGACTGGCCACCCTCAGAGCCTGGTTCCTCTCTACCCAACACAGCCAGAAGAGGACTGGCCACCCTCAGAGCCTGGTTCCTCTCTACCCGGCACAGCCAGAAGAGGACTGGCCACCCTCATAGCCTGGTTCCTCTCTACCCGGCACAGCCAGAAGAGGACTGGCCACCCTCAGAGCCTGGTTCCTCTCTACCCAGTACAGCCAGAAGAGGACTGGCCACCCTCATAGCCTGGTTCCTCTCTACCCGGCACAGCCAGAAGAGGACTGGCCACCCCTCAGAGCCTGGTTCCTCTCTACCCGGCACAGCCAGTAGAGGACTGGCCACCCTCAGAGCCTGGTTCCTCTCTACCCGGCACAGCCAGAAGAGGACTGGCCACCCTCAGAGCCTGGTTCCTCTCTACCCACCACAGCCAGAAGAGGACTGGCCACCCCTCAGAGCCTGGTTCCTCTCTACCCGGCACAGCCAGAAGAGGACTGGCCACCCTCAGAGCCTGGTTCCTCTCTACCCACCACAGCCAGAAGAGGACTGGCCACCCTCAGAGCCTGGTTCCTCTCTACCCACCACAGCCAGAAGAGGACTGGCCACCCCTCAGAGCCTGGTTCCTCTCTACCCGGCACAGCCAGTAGAGGACTGGCCACCCTCAGAGCCTGGTTCCTCTCTACCCGGCACAGCCAGAAGAGGACTGGCCACCCTCAGAGCCTGGTTCCTCTCTACCCACCACAGCCAGAAGAGGACTGGCCACCCCTCAGAGCCTGGTTCCTCTCTACCCAACACAGCCAGAAGAGGACTGGCCACCCCTCAGAGCCTGGTTCCTCTCTACCCACCACAGCCAGAAGAGGACTGGCCACCCCTCAGAGCCTGGTTCCTCTCTACCCAACACAGCCAGAAGAGGACTGGCCACCCTCAGAGCCTGGTTCCTCTCTACCCACCACAGCCAGAAGAGGACTGGCCACCCCTCAGAGCCTGGTTCCTCTCTACCCAACACAGCCAGAAGAGGACTGGCCACCCTCAGAGCCTGGTTCCTCTCTACCCGGCACAGCCAGAAGAGGACTGGTCACCCTCAGAGCCTGGTTCCTCTCTACCCGGCACAGCCAGAAGAGGACTGGCCACCCTCAGAGCCTGGTTCCTCTCTACCCGGCACAGCCAGAAGAGGACTGGTCACCCTCAGAGCCTGGTTCCTCTCTACCCGGCACAGCCAGAAGAGGACTGGTCACCCCTCAGAGCCTGGTTCCTCTCTACCCGGCACAGCCAGAAGAGGACTGGCCACCCCTCAGAGCCTGGTTCCTCTCTACCCGGCACAGCCAGAAGAGGACTGGCCACCCTCAGAGCCTGGTTCCTCTCTACCCGGCACAGCCAGAAGAGGACTGGTCACCCTCAGAGCCTGGTTCCTCTCTACCCGGCACAGCCAGAAGAGGACTGGTCACCCTCAGAGCCTGGTTCCTCTCTACCCGGCACAGCCAGAAGAGGACTGGCCACCCCTCAGAGCCTGGTTCCTCTCTACCCGGCACAGCCAGAAGAGGACTGGCCACCCTCAGAGCCTGGTTCCTCTCTACCCGGCACAGCCAGAAGAGGACTGGTCACCCTCAGAGCCTGGTTCCTCTCTACCCGGCACAGCCAGAAGAGGACTGGCCACCCTCAGAGCCTGGTTCCTCTCTACCCAACACAGCCAGAAGAGGACTGGCCACCCTCAGAGCCTGGTTCCTCTCTACCCGGCACAGCCAGAAGAGGACTGGTCACCCTCAGAGCCTGGTTCCTCTCTACCCGGCACAGCCAGAAGAGGACTGGCCACCCTCAGAGCCTGGTTCCTCTCTACCCGGCACAGCCAGAAGAGGACTGGTCACCCTCAGAGCCTGGTTCCTCTCTACCCGGCACAGCCAGAAGAGGACTGGCCACCCTCAGAGCCTGGTTCCTCTCTACCCGGCACAGCCAGAAGAGGACTGGTCACCCTCAGAGCCTGGTTCCTCTCTACCCGGCACAGCCAGAAGAGGACTGGCCACCCCTCAGAGCCTGGTTCCTCTCTACCCAACACAGCCAGAAGAGGACTGGCCACCCTCAGAGCCTGGTTCCTCTCTACCCGGCACAGCCAGAAGAGGACTGGTCACCCTCAGAGCCTGGTTCCTCTCTACCCGGCACAGCCAGAAGAGGACTGGCCACCCTCAGAGCCTGGTTCCTCTCTACCCGGCACAGCCAGAAGAGGACTGGTCACCCTCAGAGCCTGGTTCCTCTCTACCCGGCACAGCCAGAAGAGGACTGGCCACCCTCAGAGCCTGGTTCCTCTCTACCCGGCACAGCCAGAAGAGGACTGGTCACCCTCAGAGCCTGGTTCCTCTCTAACCAGCCAGAAGAGGACTGGCCACCCCACAGAGCCTGGTTCCTCTCTAACCAGCCAGAAGAGGACTGGCCACCCTCAGAGCCTGGTTCCTCTCTACCCAACACAGCCAGAAGAGGACTGGCCACCCTCAGAGCCTGGTTCCTCTCTACCCAACACAGCCAGAAGAGGACTGACCACCCTCAGAGCCTGGTTCCTCTCTACCCAACACAGCCAGAAGAGGACTGGCCACCCCACAGAGCCTGGTTCCTCTCTACCCAGCACAGCCAGAAGAGGACTGGCCACCCTCAGAGCCTGGTTCCTCTCTAGGTTTCTTCCTAGGTTCCTGCCTTTCTAGTGAGTTTTTCCTAGCCACCGTGTTTGCTTGCTGTCTGGGTTTCTGTATAAACACTTTGTGACATCTGCTGATGTAAATAGGGCTTTATAAATACATTTGGTTTGATCTATCTAAAGCAAACAAGGAGCAGCTCAGAACATAGCACCAACAAGCTTTCATCTGGGTTGTTATAAATCTGCCACGGTCACATGGTTTAATTAATAGACAAGATTCCGTCTAGATTGGGTTTGAGATTGGCAGTGGGATTGGGTCCACTGTCTGTAACTCAGGGACTGAGTAGTGCTGTCGCTCAGACTAAAATCCCTGTCTGTGCAGCGTCTGTCTGTCTAGTCTGCTGATGTAACTACACATTCATTCCAAAAACACAGACAGGGTTTGGGCTGTAATCCACTCACAAATATGCAGGGCTGTAGATACATTTGAGGACACAAGTCCAGATCTCAATTATATTTTCTAGGAACTCAGTCAGGGTCTAAAATGTACTTTTGAGAGTTAGAATTGTAGAATGCACACCAAAGTGCAATTTAAAGCTTTGTTGTGCATCAGCTTGTGCATATGTTATATTATATGTTATATTATATGTTATATTATATGTTATATTATATGTTATATTATATGTTATGTTATATTATATGTTATATTATATGTTATATTATATGTTATATTATATGTTATATTATATGTTATGTTATATGTTATGTTATATGTTATGTTATATGTTATATTATATGTTATATTATATGTTATATTATATGTTATATTATATGTTATATTATATGTTATGTTATATGTTATATTATATGTTATATTATATGTTATATTATATGTTATGTTATATGTTATGTTATATGTTATGTTATATGTTATATGTTATATTATATGTTATATTATATGTTATATTATATGTTATATTATATGTTATGTTATATGTCACTCACTAACCAGGTTTCCATCCAACATTTCTATGTGAGTAAAGTACAATAATGTCACAACAGGCCTGATGGAAACCACACATTTTTCGTTAAACTTTCAAAAAAATGTCGACATAATAAAAGGTGAGATTTTTTTTTTTGTTGTAAAATTAATTGTGTGACAAATGTCGGTAGGGGAACAGTTTTTTTTAAATGCGTAAATGTTGATTATAATAGTCATCATATTGAACTATACTTGGTGTCATCTTATGACATGTTATGTGCTCCTCCCACTACGACTAAACCAGGTTATTAGGATACAGATGAATAAATACATGATGATGAACGTCCCAGGGAGGTGAATGGTCCTGTATGGCTTAGTTGGTAGAGCAAAGGCACCAGCAATGCCAGGATAGTGTGTTTAATTCCCGGTGGCCACCCATAAGGGACTGTAAATTGCTTTGAATAAAAGTGTCTGCTAAATGGAATTATTATTCTACAAATTGCAAGGCGATAATTGAGATGTTCCTTTTCAAATAAATATTGAGGGTTTTATTCTGGTGATATGATGATTGATGCTTTGCTACGGTTTGACAAATAATAATTTAGTCATGTAGGCTATAAGCTACCCGCACTATATCTGCGAGCTGTTGGCTAGAGCACACGTGTCCATACCAGAGTGGACACACGTGTCCATACCAGAGTGGGCACACGTGTCCATACCAGAGTGGGCACACGTGTCCATACCAGAGTGGGCACACGTGTCCATACCAGAGTGGGCACACGTGTCCTTACCAGAGTGGGCACACGTGTCCATACCAGAGTGGGCACACGTGTCCATACCAGAGTGGGCACACGTGTCCATACCAGAGTGGGCACACGTGTCCATACCAGAGTGGGCACACGTGTCCTTACCAGAGTGGGCACACGTGTCCATACCAGAGTGGGCACACGTGTCCATACCAGAGTGGGCACACGTGTCCATACCAGAGTGACACACGTGTCCTTACCAGAGTGGGCACACGTGTCCATACCAGAGTGGGGCACACGTGTCCATACCAGAGTGGACACACGTGTCCATACCAGAGTGGGCACACGTGTCCATACCAGAGTGGACACACGTGTCCTTACCAGAGTGGGCACACGTGTCCATACCAGAGTGGGCACACGTGTCCATACCAGAGTGGGCACACGTGTCCATACCAGAGTGGGCACACGTGTCCATACCAGAGAGGGCACACGTGTCCATACCAGAGTGGGCACACGTGTCCATACCAGAGTGGGCACACGTGTCCATACCAGAGTGGGCACACATGTCCATACCAGAGTGGGCACACGTGTCCATACCAGAGTGGGCACACATGTCCATACCAGAGTGGGCACACGTGTCCTTACCAGAGTGGGCACACGTGTCCTTACCAGAGTGGGCACACGTGTCCATACCAGAGTGAGCACACGTGTCCATACCAGAGTGGGCACACGTGTCCATACAAGAGAGGGCACACGTGTCCATACCAGAGTGGGCACACATGTCCATACTAGAGAGGGCACACGTGTCCATACCAGAGTGGGTACACGTGTCCATACCAGAGAGGGCACACGTGTCCATACCAGAGAGGGCACACGTGTCCATACCAGAGTGGGCACACATGTCCATACCAGAGAGGGCACACGTGTCCATACCAGAGAGGGCACACGTGTCCATACCAGAGAGGGCACACGTGTCCATACCAGAGAGGGCACACTCACTATATAGTGCACATTGTTTTTAGTGAGAATATCGTCAGTAGAGTTGAAAATCCGATGGAATCACGTTTAACTTAGATTTTTTATTCGGTATGTGGGAATTGAACAGTAAACTGTGGTTTTATGTGTACTCCCATCATCACGCACAGCCTTTATCTGCAACAGGACAATTTGATGAAAATCTGGTGGAAAATGCACATGTTGTTTTATGCATATTTTTTTCCTGAAAAAAAAATATGAAGACAACATGCAACAATTTCTAAGACTTTGCTGAGTTACAGTTCATATACAGTTAAAGCAGGGGGACACGTCTGGCACTGCAGGATTTGAGTCCCTGGCGGCGTAGTGTGTTACTGGATGGTAGACTTTGTTACTTTGGTCCCAGCTCTCTGCAGGTCATTCACTAGGTCCCCCCCCGTGTGGTTCTGGGATTTTTGCTCACCGTTCTTGTGATAATTTTGACCCCACGGGGTGAGATCTTGCGTGGAGCCCCAGATCGAGGGAGATTATCAGTGGTCTTGTATGTCTTCCATTTCCTAATAATTGCTCCCACAGTTGATTTCTTCAAACCAAGCTGCTTACCTATTGCAGATTCAGTCTTCCCAGCCTGGTGCAGGTCTACAATTTTGTTTCTGGTGTCCTTTGACAGCTCTTTGGTCTTGGCCGTAGTGGAGTTTGGAGAGTGACTGTTTGAGGTTGTGGACAGGTGTCTTTTATACTGATAACAAGTTCAAACAGGTGCCATTAATACAGGTAACGAGTGGAGGACAGAGGAGCCTCTTAAAGAAGAAGTTACAGGTCTGTGAGAGCCAGAAATCTTGCTTGTTTGTAGGTGACCAAATACTTATTTTCCACCATAATTTGCAAATAAATTCATTTAAAATCCTACAATGTGATTTTCTGGATTTTTTTCTCATTTTGTCTGTCATAGTTGAAGTGTACCTATGATGAAAATTTACAGGCCTCTCTCATCTTTTTTAAGTGGGAGAACTTGCACAATTGGTGGCTGACTAAATACTTTTTTGCCCCACTGTATAAGGCAGTCAGTCAATTGAAATAAATTGAAATAAATGCATTAGGTCTATACACTGGGAGCCAGTCCCAGCCAATCAGAAAAGTTTTTCCACACAAAAGGGACAAATATTCCACAGCACCATGCCCTCCACCTTCAGACGATCACACAGGTGAAGAAGACACGTGGAAGTCTTGGGCTGCCACGGTTACACGTGTTCTGCGGTTGTGAGGCCAGCTGTCACGCCCTGGTCTTAGTATTTTGTGTTTTCTTTATTATTTTGGTTTTGTATCATTCGTTATTATCTTTATTAAAGCTGTATCGAAATAACCACGCTGCATTTTGGTCCTCCTCTCTTTCATCGGAAGAAAACCTTAACACCAGTTGGACGTACTGCCAAATACTCCAAAATAACATTGGAGGCGGCTTATGGTAGAGAAATGAACATTCAATTCCCTGACAATAGCTCTGGTGGACATTCCTTCAGTCAGCATGCAGCATTTTCCCTCAACTTGAGACATCTGTGGCGCACCTGTGTAATGATCATGCTGTGTAATCAGCTTCTTAATATGCCACACCTGTCAGGTGGATGGATTATCTTGACAAAAGTGAAATGCTCACTAACAAGGATGTAAACAAATTTGAGAGAAATAAGCTTTTTGTGCCTAAGGAACATTTCTGGGATCTTTTATTTCAGCTCATGAAACATGGGACCAACACTTTACACGTTGTGTTTTATATTTTTTGTTCAGTGCAGCATATTTACATGAAAATCTGTCACCAATTGGATGGACTGACAGTCATTCAATTAGATCATGTCAGTTCAAAAAATGTTAATTGGTAAATGAGTCTCGTTAGTCTAGCCAGGGTGAATCAGTGTAGATGTGTCAGGGTGAATCAGTGAAGATGTGTCAGGGTGAATCAGTGTAGATGTGCCAGGGTGAATCAGTGTAGATGTGCCAGGGTGAATCAGTGTAGATGTGCCAGGGTGAATCAGTGAAGATGTGCCAGGGTGAATCAGTGAAGATGTGTCAGGGTGAATCAGTGAAGATGTGTCAGGGTGAATCAGTGTAGATGTGCCAGGGTGAATCAGTGTAGATGTGCCAGGGTGAATCAGTGTAGATGTGCCAGGGTGAATCAGTGTAGATGTGCCAGGGTGAATCAGTGTAGATGTGCCAGGGTGAATCAGTGTAGATGTGCCAGGGTGAATCAGTGTAGATGTGCCAGGGTGAATCAGTGTAGATGTGCCACGGTGAATCAGTGAAGATGTGCCAGGGTGAATCAGTGAAGATGTGCCAGGGTGAATCAGTGAAGATGTGCCAGGGTGAAGATGTGCCAGGGTGAATCAGTGAAGATGTGCCGGAGTGAATCAGTGAAGATGTGCCAGGGTGAATCAGTGAAGATGTGCCAGGGTGAATCAGTGTAGATGTGCCAGAGTGAATCAGTGTAGATGTGCCAGAGTGAATCAGTGAAGATGTGCCAGGGTGAATCAGTGTAGATGTGCCAGGGTGAATCAGTGTAGATGTGCCAGGGTGAATCAGTGTAGATGTGCCAGGGTGAATCAGTGAAGATGTGTCAGGGTGAATCAGTGTAGATGTGCCAGGGTGAATCAGTGTAGATGTGCCAGGGTGAATCAGTGTAGATGTGCCAGGGTGAATCAGTGAAGATGTGTCAGGGTGAATCAGTGAAGATGTGTCAGGTGAATCAGTGTAGATGTGCCAGGGTGAATCAGTGTAGATGTGCCAGGGTGAATCAGTGTAGATGTGCCAGGGTGAATCAGTGTAGATGTGCCAGGGTGAATCAGTGTAGATGTGCCAGGGTGAATCAGTGTAGATGTGCCAGGGTGAATCAGTGTAGATGTGCCAGGGTGAATCAGTGTAGATGTGCCAGGGTGAATCAGTGAAGATGTGCCAGGGTGAATCAGTGAAGATGTGCCAGGGTGAATCAGTGAAGATGTGCCAGGGTGAATCAGTGAAGATGTGCCAGGGTGAATCAGTGAAGATGTGCCAGGGTGAATCAGTGTAGATGTGCCAGAGTGAATCAGTGTAGATGTGCCAGAGTGAATCAGTGAAGATGTGCCAGGGTGAATCAGTGTAGATGTGCCAGGGTGAATCAGTGTAGATGTGCCAGGGTGAATCAGTGTAGATGTGCCAGGGTGAATCAGTGAAGATGTGCCAGGGTGAATCAGTGTAGATGTGCCAGGGTGAATCAGTGTAGATGTGCCAGGGTGAATCAGTGTAGATGTGCCAGGGTGAATCAGTGAAGATGTGCCAGGGTGAATCAGTGTAGATGTGCCAGGGTGAATCAGTGTAGATGTGCCAGGGTGAATCAGTGTAGATGTGCCAGGGTGAATCAGTGAAGATGTGCCAGGGTGAATCAGTGTAGATGTGCCAGGGTGAATCAGTGTAGATGTGCCAGGGTGAATCAGTGAAGATGTGCCAGGGTGAATCAGTGAAGATGTGCCAGGGTGAATCAGTGTAGATGTGCCAGGGTGAATCAGTGTAGATGTGCCAGGGTGAATCAGTGTAGATGTGCCAGGGTGAATCAGTGTAGATGTGCCAGGGTGAATCAGTGAAGATGTGCCAGGGTGAATCAGTGAAGATGTGCCAGGGTGAATCAGTGTAGATGTGCCAGGGTGAATCAGTGTAGATGTGCCAGGGTGAATCAGTGAAGATGTGCCAGGGTGAATCAGTGTAGATGTGCCAGGGTGAATCAGTGTAGATGTGCCAGGGTGAATCAGTGAAGATGTGCCAGGGTGAATCAGTGAAGATGTGCCAGGGTGAATCAGTGAAGATGTGCCAGGGTGAATCAGTGTAGATGTGCCAGGGTGAATCAGTGTAGATGTGCCAGGGTGAATCAGTGAAGATGTGCCAGGGTGAATCAGTGAAGATGTGCCAGGGTGAATCAGTGTAGATGTGCCAGGGTGAATCAGTGTAGATGTGCCAAGGTGAATCAGTGAAGATGGGCCAGGGTGAATCAGTGAAGATGTGCCAGGGTAATTCAGTGTAGATGTGCCAGGGTGAATCAGTGTAGATGTGCCAAGGTGAATCAGTGAAGATGTGCCAGGGTGAATCAGTGACGATGTGCCAGGGTGAATCAGTGTAGATGTGCCAGGGTGAATCAGTGTAGATGTGCCAGGGTGAATCAGTGAAGATGTGCCAGGGTGAATCAGTGAAGATGTGCCAGGGTGAATCAGTGAAGATGTGCCAGGGTGAATCAGTGAAGATGTGCCAGGGTGAATCAGTGAAGATGTGCCAGGGTGAATCAGTGAAGATGTGCCAGGGTGAATCAGTGAAGATGTGCCAGGGTGAATCAGTGAAGATGTGCCAGGGTGAATCAGTGAAGATGTGCCAGGGTGAATCAGTGAAGATGTGCCAGGGTGAATCAGTGTAGATGTGCCAGGGTGAATCAGTGTAGATGTGCCAGGGTGAATCAGTGAAGATGTGCCAGGGTGAATCAGTGTAGATGTGCCAGGGTGAATCAGTGTAGATGTGCCAGGGTGAATCAGTGAAGATGTGCCAGGGTGAATCAGTGTAGATGTGCCAGGGTGAATCAGTGAAGATGTGCCAGGGTGAATCAGTGAAGATGTGCCAGGGTGAATCAGTGTAGATGTGCCAGGGTGAATCAGTGAAGATGTGCCAGGGGTGAATCAGTGTAGATGTGTCAGGGTGAATCAGTGTAGATGTGCCAGGGTGAATCAGTGAAGACGTGCCAGGTGAATCAGTGAAGATGTGCCAGGGTGAATCAGTGAAGATGTGCCAGGGTGAATCAGTGAAGATGTGCCAGGGTGAATCAGTGTAGACGTGCCAGAGTGAATCAGTGAAGATGTGCCAGGGTGTAGTGTTCATGGCCTAATTACCCACCAGGGCACCCACTCATTTTGTTAGTTCCTCTCACTCAGATATCACAGTAACATGGCATAAGATCGACTGAGGTGAATGAAGCTACAGCAACCAACGTTTTAATGGCTGGTGTAAATTTTGCTTGTTTTTGCTGTTCTCCAAATTGCATTTTAGAGTTTTTAAATTGCATAGTAATGCAGTACATGAGCTTCAACTTTCTTCCTGGATATATGTGTGTGGGAGGTTACCCCCTCCCCTCAGGACCCCTGAGGCGTTGCATGATGACGTTGCACAGGGAAACCCATTATGATGACGTTGCACAGGGAAACCCATTATGATGACGTTGCACAGGGAAACCCATTATGATGACGTTGCACAGGGAAACCCATTATGATGACGTTGCACAGGGAAACCCATTATGATGACGTTGCACAGGGAAACCCATTATGATGACGTTGCACAGGGAAACCCATTATGATGACGTTGCACAGGGAAACCCATTATGATGACGTTGCACAGGGAAACCCATTATGATGACGTTGCACAGGGAAACCCATTATGATGACGTTGCACAGGGAGACCCATTATGATGACGTTGCACAGGGAAACCCATTATGATGACGTTGCACAGGAAACCTATTATGATGACGTTGCACAGGGAGACCCATTATGATGACGTTGCACAGGGAAACCCATTATGATGACGTTGCACAGGAAACCCATTATGATGACGTTGCACAGGGAAACCCATTATGATGACGTTGCACAGGGAAACCCATTATGGTGACGTTGCACAGGGAGACCCATTATGATGACGTTGCACAGGGAGACCCATTATGATGACGTTGCACAGGGAAACCCATTATGATGACGTTGCACAGTGAAACCCATTATGATGACGTTGCACAGGGAAACCCATTATGATTACGTTGCACAGGGGAAACCCATTATGAACATTTTATATTTGAACAAAACTATCTTCACATTGAAAACACGCATCAAAAAAAAAAATCTGAAGAAGTAAAAATCTCTGGTTATTGTGTTTCATGTAGCCTATTTTCTGGCGCAGTTCTCCTCCGTCTGTCTGTGTCTGTGCGCGGAGGGTATCATTTTGAACTCGTAACCTATCACCCAGATCTGCCCTTGTGCAGTCTGATATCTCGCGCTGTGGCCAGCTGTCGCTCTCCGCACTGCTCCACCATACGCGCGCACGTAGCCACATCCGCACAGAGCGCATCCTGCAATCCGTTCCCCAACCAGCCACCCTTCCACTGGTAGTCATCAAGGCAGACCCGGTGGAGACGCCTACTTTCATTCACTCTCCAAACTGGACACAAGAATCTCGATCGCTCTAACGGTAAATATCATCATGTTTTATTATTAAATAGGATAGTAGTAATGTTTAGAAAATATTAATAACGTTAGTGAGGGGTTTGCTTTTTATACATGTTTGGGCATGTTTGTAATGAGGGGGATTTCAAATCGTTCTGGGTTGCCGGGTAGGATAGATGTTTTCATTGAGTTCATCGGTGTTGTTTTTGAGATTTCTCTATTTTCTTTTCACTATTACAACACATGACTTCGGACTAATACGAAAATGGCAATATTCTCAGGGAAATTATACTACTTTTTATTCAACATTAAGCGGATATGACTATTATCCCATCACCATCTCCAACGCTCCGGCCGAAACTCGTGTCCGAACACGTTGTCAGAAAGGGGTGTGTAGCCTGGAAAGAAGCTCTCAGCCAATGAGCGCCCGTCTCCTCCACAGTAGGGCTGTTTACTAGTGGACGTGAGCGCCTATTGACTAGACGACTATACCTCCAGGGTCTTTACTAGCCTATCGGCACAGTCCCCAAATAATGCCGTTTAAAACAAGTCTATGTTTTAAAATCATAAACGTTAGGTTAAACAGAAATGGGATATTGTGCTCCACTAAAAGCCAATCAGAGTCCACACAAACTGCACACTTGCTACCTCTCGGTCAGTCAGACAGAGAGGGTGTGTGATCTTAGAAAACAACACTCTCGGTACAGGATGATGTCATTGGTTGTGTGGTTGACTTTTAGGAATTTTCGCAACATCACTCCTTTGTTAGATGGAAACTGTAATTACACATGCCGATAAACATGTAATTACCAGTATTGATTGAAGTAAAACATTTTGTGCTGTGATTTACATTCCAAAACATTACATAATATTTATATGCACACAAAAAAACATTATTTGCTGCTTTCCTTACAATGAAGAGATGGCTTTTATTTTATGGTTCTAGAATAGCATAACTTTTATTTTATGGTTCTAGAATAGCATAACTTTTGTTCTATGGTTCTAGAATAGCAACTTTTTTTATGGTTCTAGAATAGCATAACTTTTGTTCTATGGTTCTAGAATAGCAACTTTTTTTATGGTTCTAGAATAGCATAACTTTTATTTTATGGTTCTAGAATAGCATAACCTTTGTTCTATGGTTCTAGAATAGCATAACTTTTATTCTAAGGTTCTAGAATTGCATAACTTTTATTCTATGGTTCTAGAATAGCATAACTTTTATTCTAATAGAACTTTATGATGTATCTTAGATTTTATTTATTTTTTATTCTGAGCTCCTCCAGCCTCTACCAGCAGCAGCACCATGGCAACCAAGAGACCAGAGGACAGGATCTCTTCTTCAGGACCACAGTCATGTCCCTCTACAGCAGTAAGACCCACAGACACCAGGCAGCTTGGGGCAGAGACACAGGAGAGACTGGTAAGTGGACCCATACAAGCAGAGATAGGAAGAAGGAATCCTTCATTCAATGTCAATATTTTGTGGGTATCTAAAAGTATTGTCACAGTTTTACTGTACAGGTGTCATTGTCTCAACTGTGCCTCCATCTCTGCGTCTCGCCCATATCTTATCAGTGTTGCACCTCTGTCCCTGTCTGTCTGCAGGTGTACATGCAGTGCTGTGGGCAGGAAGCCCCTAACTTGACAGAGAGGAACGGTCATAGGAAAATCATGGCTAGGAACCGTCAGGGCCCAGTCTTCGTGCCCCAGGGGAGAACTGAGAGGGTCTGGACCCACCCCCGGCTCCCCAGCAGACTACAACTCCCACAATACCCTCCTGCCCTGTGTCTGCCCCCTTACAGGTAGGCTCTCTCTCGCTGTGGGCATCCTTCAGCCTAAAGCTGTTCTTCATCTTGTCACACCACCTTACAACATCAACTGTTATCTTGGTACTCCTCAACGGAGTCTCCGTTCTTCATCTTGTCACACCACCTTACAACATCAACTGTTATCTTGGTACTCCTCAACGGAGTCTCCGTTCTTCATCTTGTCACACCACCTTACAACATCAACTGTTATCTTGGTACTCCTCAACGGAGTCTCCGTTCTTCATCTTGTCACACCACCTTACAACATCAACTGTTATCTTGGTACTCCTCAACGGAGTCTCCGTTCTTCATCTTGTCACACCACCTTACAACATCAACTGTTATCTTGGTACTCCTCAACGGAGTCTCCGTTCTTAATCTGCTCCTCTTCTTTAAGTTGTCTGTTTAGGTGAACATTGTGATCGTTGCCCCAAGACTAGATCCATCTTGTAATTAATGCCCCCCCCCTCCTCAGTTTCTGGAGCCCAGGGTCGGTGGAGATGGATGAAATCATGGCAGCCATGGTTCTGACCAGTCTGTCCTGCAGCCCTGTGGTCCAGAGTTCTCCTCAGAGTCAGAATGACTCGCTACCAGGTAGGTTAGTCAATA
The DNA here is from genome assembly GCF_023373465.1 of Oncorhynchus keta. Taxonomy (NCBI): domain Eukaryota; kingdom Metazoa; phylum Chordata; class Actinopteri; order Salmoniformes; family Salmonidae; genus Oncorhynchus; species Oncorhynchus keta. The sequence continues at coordinate 43,526,572 of NC_068428.1, forward strand.
AATCAGAACCATCTTGCTCTTCCTTTTTTTCCTCACTCACTCACACACACACACACACTGACCCAGTACCAGGTAAGTCAGTGTGTCACGATCGTCGTATGGAATTGACCAAGGTGCAGCGTGGTGAGCGTACATTCTTACTGTCAACTGTCACAAACAAAACAATAACACAACAAAACGAACGTGAAGCTCAGTGAGGCTGTACGCACAAACGAAGACAACTACCCACAACTACCAAAAGGGAAAAAAAGGCTGCCTAAGTATGATTCCCAATCAGAGACAACGATAGACAGCTGTCCCTGATTGAGAACCATACCCAGCCAAAAACATAGAAACAAAGAACATAGAATGCCCACCCCACATCACACCCTGACCTAACCAAATAGAGAAATAAAACATCTCTCTAAGGTCAGGGCGTGACACAGTGAGGCAAACACACAGATAACCAATTGCAACCCAGGGTTTCACTTACACATTTACTCTTTGAGTTGCCCAACCTGCCCCTCGTCTCCCTGGAATTGGAACCTATTAAGACAGTGGTTGTAGCCCTGAACCAGCTCACCTGATTCACCTAATCAAGGGCTTGACAGTTGTAAATTTAAATCAGGTGTGCTAGCTCTGGAATGTTTAAAATACATGGAAAAGCTGAGGGTTCCTGAGGAGAAGTTAACCACCAACAGAAGTCCCCCTTCAAACATGGTTACATAGTAACCACCAACAGAAGCCCCCTCTCTAACATGGCTACATAGTAACCACCAACAGAAGCCCCCCTCTCAAACATGGCTACATAGTAACCACCAACAGAAGCCCCCTCTCTAACATGGCTACATAGTAACCACCAACAGAAGCCCCCTTCTCTAACATGGCTACATAGTAACCACCAACAGAAGCCCCCCCTCTCTAACATGGCTACATAGTAACCACCAACAGAAGCCCCCTCTCTCTAACATGGCTACATAGTAACCACCAACAGAAGCCCCCCCTCAAACATGGCTACATAGTAACCACCAACAGAAGCCCCCTCTCTAACATGGCTACATAGTAACCACCAACAGAACCCCCCTCTCTAACATGGCTACATAGTAACCACCAACAGAAGCCCCCTCTCTAACATGGTTACATAGTAACCACCAACAAAAGCCCCCTCTCTAACATGGCTACATAGTAACCACCAACAGAAGCCCCCTCTCTAACATGGTTACATAGTAACCACCAACAGAACCCCTCTCTCTAACATGGTTACATAGTAACCACCAACAGAAGCCCCCCCTCTCTCTAATATGGCTACATAGTAACCACCAACAGAACCCCCTCTCTCTAATATGGCTACATAGTAACCACCAACAGAAGCCCCCTCTCTCTAACATGGCTACATAGTAACCACCAACAGAAGCCCCCCTCTCTAACATGGTTACATAGTTACCACCAACAGAACCCCCTCTCTCTAACATGGCTACATAGTAACCACCAACAGAACCCCCCTCTCTAACATGGCTACATAGTAACCACCAACAGAACCCCCCCTCTCTAACATGGTTACATAGTAACCACCAACAGAACCCCCCCCTCTCTAACATGGTTACATAGTAACCACCAACAGAAGCCCCCCTCTCTCTAATATGGCTACATAGTAACCACCAACAGAACCCCCCTCTCTCTAATATGGCTACATAGTAACCACCAACAGAAGCCCCCCTCTCTAACATGGCTACATAGTAACCACCAACAGAAGCCCCCCCTCTCTAACATGGTTAAATAGTAACCACCAACAGAAGCCCCCCTCTCTAACATGGTTACATAGTAACCACCAACAGAACCCCTCTCTCTAACATGGTTACATAGTAACCACCAACAGAAGCCCCCCTCTCTCTAATATGGCTACATAGTAACCACCAACAGAACCCCCTCTCTCTAATATGGCTACATAGTAACCACCAACAGAAGCCCCCCTCTCTAACATGGCTACATAGTAACCACCAACAGAAGCCCCCACTCTCTAACATGGTTACATAGTAACCACCAACAGAAGCCCCCTCTCTCTAACATGGTTACTGGCAGAACCCCCTCTCTCTATGGTTACATAGTAACCACCAACAGAACCCCTCTCTCTAACATGGTTACATAGTAACCACCAACAGAACCCCCCTCTCTCTAACATGGCTTACATAGTAACCACCAACAGAACCCCCCTTATGGCTACATAGTAACCACCAACAGAAGCCCCCCCTCTCTAACATGGTTACATAGTAACCACCAACAGAAGCCCCCCCTCTCTCTAATATGGCTACATAGTAAATGACCACCAACAGAACCCCCCTCTCAAACATGGCTACATAGTAACCACCAACAGAACCCCCCTCTCTAACATGGCTACATGGTAACCACCAACAGAATCCCCCCTCTCTAACATGGCTACATAGTAACCACCAACAGAAGCCCCCTCTCTCTAACATGGTTACATAGTAACCACCAACAGAAGCCCCCTCTCTCTGGCTGCATGGCTACATAGTAACCACCAACAGAACCCCCCCTCTCTAACATGGCTACATAGTAACCACCAACAGAACCCCCCCTCTCTAACATGGCTACATAGTAACCACCAACAGAACCCCCTCTCTAATATGGCTACATAGTAACCACCAACAGAACCCCCTCTCTAACATGGTTACATAGTAACCACCAACAGAACCCCTCTCTCTAATATGGCTACATAGTAACCACCAACAGGCTAAGTAACCACCCCCCCTCTCTAACATGGCTACATAGTAACCACCAACAGAAGCCCCCCTCTCTAACATGGCTACATAGTAACCACCAACAGAAGCCCCCTCTAACATGGCTACATAGTAACCACCAACAGAAGCCCCCCTCTTCAAACATGGCTACATAGTAACCACCAACAGAAGCCCCCTCTCTAACATGGCTACATAGTAACCACCAACAGAAGCCCCCTCTCTAACATGGTTTACATAGTAACCACCAACAGAAGCCCCCTCTCTAACATGGTTACATAGTAACCACCAACAGAACCCCCCTCTCTCTCTAATATGGCTACATAGTAACCACCAACAGAACCCCCTCTCTAACATGGCTACATAGTAACCACCAACAGAAGCCCTCTCTCTAACATGGCTACATAGTAACCACCAACAGAACCCCCCTCTCTCTAACATGGCTACATAGTAACCACCAACAGAAGCCCCCTCTCTCTAATATGGTTACATAGTAACCACCAACAGAACCCCCCTCTCTCTAATATGGCTACATAGTAACCACCAACAGAAGCCCCCTCTCTCTAATATGGCTACATAGTAACCACCAACAGAAGCCCTCTCTCTAACATGGCTACATAGTAACCACCAACAGAAGCCCCCTCTCTAACATGGCTACATAGTAACCACCAACAGAACCCCCTCTCTCTAATATGGCTGCATGTAGTAGCCACCAACAGAAGCCCCCTCTCTCTAACATGGCTACATAGTAACCACCAACAGAAGCCCCCTCTCTCTAATATGGCTACATAGTAACCACCAACAGAACCCCCTCTCTCTAACATGGCTACATAGTAACCACCAGCACCCCCTCTCTCTAACAGAAGTAACCACCAACAGAACCCCCCTCTCTCTAATGGCTACATAGTAACCACCAACAGAAGCCCCCTCTCTAACACATAGTAACCACCAACAGAAGCCCCCTCTCTAACATGGTTAAATAGTAACCACCAACAGAAGCCCCCTCTCTAACATGGTTACATAGTAACCACCAACAGAACCCCCTCTCTCTAACATGGTTATTAGTAACCACCAACAGAAGCCCCCTCTCTCTAATGTGGCTACATAGTAAATCCCACCAACAGAACCCCCCTCTCTCTAATATGGCTACATAGTAACCACCAACAGAAGCCCCCCCTCTCTAACATGGAACATGTAACCACCAACAGAAACCCCCCTCTCTAACATGGTTACATAGTAACCACCAACAGAAGCTCCTCTCTCTAATATGGCTTACATAGTAACCACCAACAGAACCCCCTCTCTCTAACATGGTTACATAGTAACCACCAACAGAACCCCTCTCTAACATGGTTACATAGTAACCACCACGAACCCCTCTCTCTAATGTGGCTACATAGTAGTCACCAACAGAGCCCCCTCTCTCTAATGGCTACATAGTAACCACCAACAGAAGCCCCCCTCTCTCTAACATGGCTACATAGTAACCACCAACAGAAGCCCCCCTCTCTAACATGGCTACATAGTAACCACCAACAGAACCCCCTCTCTCTAATATGGCTACATAGTAACCACCAACAGAACCCCCCTCTCTCTAACATGGTTACATAGTAACCACCAACAGAAGCCCCTCTCTCTAACATGGCTACATAGTAACCACCAACAGAACCCCCTCTCTCTCTAATATGGCTACATAGTAACCACCAACAGAAGCCCCCCCTCTCTCTAACATGGCTACATAGTAACCACCAACAGAAGCCCCCCCTCTAACATGGCTACATAGTAACCACCAACAAAGCCCCCCTCTCAAACATGGCTACATAGCAACCACCAACAGAACCCCCCTCTCAAACATGGCTACATAGTAACCACCAACAGAAGCCCCCCCCTTCTCTAACATGGCTACATAGTAACCACCAACAGAATCCCCCCTCTCTAACATGGCTACATAGTAACCACCAACAGAAGCCCCCTCTCTAACATGGTTACATAGTAACCACCAACAGAAGCCCCCTCTCTCTAATATGGCTACATAGTAACCACCAACAGAACCCCCCTCTCTCTAATATGGCTACATAGTAACCACCAACAGAACCCCCTCTTCTAACATGGCTACATAGTAACCACCAACAGAACCCCCTCTCTCTAATATGGCTACATAGTAACCACCAACAGAAGCCCCCTCTCTAACATGGTTACATAGTAACCACTCAACAGAAGCCCCCTCTCTCTAATATGGCTACATAGTAACCACCAACAGAACCCCCCTCTCTAATATGGCTACATAGTAACCACCAACAGAAGCCCCCATCTCTCTAACATGGCTACATAGTAACCACCAACAGAAGCCCCCCTCTCAAACATGGCTACATAGTAACCACCAACAGAACCCCCCTCTCTAAACATGGCTACATAGTAACCACCAACAGAAGCCCCCTCTCTAACATGGCTACATAGTAACCACCAACAGAAGCCCCCTCTCTCAAACATGGCTACATAGCAACCACCAACAGAAGCCCTCTCAAACATGGCTACATAGTAAATCCACCAACAGAAGCCCCCTCTCAAACATGGCTACATAGTAACCACCAACAGAATCCCCCCTCTCTAACATGGCTACATAGTAACCACCAACAGAAGCCCCCTCTCTCTAATATGGCTACATAGTAACCACCAACAGAAGCCCCCCTCTCTCTAATATGGCTACATAGTAACCACCAACAGAAGCCCCCTCTCAAACATGGCTACATAGCAACCACCAACAGAAGCCCCCTCTCAAACATGGCTACATAGTAACCACCAACAGAAGCCCCCCTCTAACATGGCTACATAGTAACCACCAACAGAATCCCCCTCTCTAACATGGCTACATAGTAACCACCAACAGAAGCCCCCTCTCTCTAACATGGCTACATAGTAACCACCAACAGAACCCCCCTCTCTCTAACATGGCTACATAGTAACCACCAACAGAAGCCCCCTCTCTAACATGGTTACATAGTAACCACCAACAGAACCCCCCCTCTCTCTAACATGGCTACATAGTAACCACCAACAGAAGCCCCCCCTCTCTAACATGGCTACATAGTAACCACCAACAGAAGCCCCCTCTCTCAAACATGGCTACATAGCAACCACCAACAGAAGCCCCCTTCTCAAACATGGCTACATAGTAACCACCAACAGAAGCCCCCCCTCTCTAACATGGCTACATAGTAACCACCAACAGAACCCCCTCTCTAACATGGCTACATAGTAACCACCAACAGAAGCCCCCCTCTCTAACATGGTTACATAGTAACCACCAACAGAACCCCCCCCCCTCTCTAACATGGCTACATAGTAACCACCAACAGAAGCCCCCCTTCTCTAACATGGTTACATAGTAACCACCAACAGAACCCCCCTCTCTCTAACATGGTTACATAGTAACCACCAACAGAAGCCCCCTCTCTCTAATATGGCTACATAGTAACCACCAACAGAACCCCCCTCTCTCTAATATGGCTACATAGTAACCACCAACAGAAGCCCCCTTCTCTCTAACATGGCTACATAGTAACCACCAACAGAACCCCCTCTCTCTAACATGGTTACATAGTAACCACCAACAGAAGCCCCCCTCTCTCTAACATGGTTACATAGTAACCACCAACAGAAGCCCCCTCTCTAACATGGTTACATAGTAACCACCAACAGAACCCCCCCTCTCTCTAATATGGCTACATAGTAACCACCAACAGAAGCCCCCCTCTCTAACATGGTTACATAGTAACCACCAACAGAAGCCCCCTCTAACATGGCTACATAGTAACCACCAACAGAAGCCCCCCTCTCTAACATGGCTACATAGTAACCACCAACAGAAGCCCCCTCTCTAACATGGTTACATAGTAACCACCAACAGAACCCCCTCTCTAACATGGCTACATAGTAACCACCAACAGAAGCCCCCCTCTCTAACATGGTTACATAGTAACCACCAACAAAAGCCCCCCTCTCTAACATGGCTACATAGTAACCACCAACAGAAGCCCCCTCTCTAACATGGCTACATAGTAACCACCAACAGAAGCCCCCTCTCTAACATGGCTACATAGTAACCACCAACAGAAGCCCCCTCTCTCTAACATGGCTACATAGTAACCACCAACAGAAGCCCCCCTCTCTCTAATATGGCTACATAGTAACCACCAACAGAAGCCCCCTCTCTAACATGGCTACATAGTAACCACCAACAGAAGCCCCCTCTCTCTAATATGGCTACATAGTAACCACCAACAGAACCCCCCTCTCTCTAATATGGCTACATAGTAACCACCAACAGAAGCCCCCTCTCTAATATGGCTACATAGTAACCACCAACAGAACCCCCTCTCTCTAACATGGCTACATAGTAACCACCAACAGAAGCCCCCTTCTCTAACATGGTTACATAGTAACCACCAACAGAACCCCTCTCTAACATGGCTACATAGTAACCACCAACAGAAGCCCCCTCTCTCTAACATGGCTACATAGTAACCACCAACAGAACCCCTCTCTCTAACATGTGAGTTTACATAGTAACCACCAACAGAACCCCCTCTCTAACATGGCTACATAGTAACCACCAACAGAACCCCCCTCTCTAACATGGCTACATAGTAACCACCAACAGAACCCCCTCTCTCTAACATGGTTACATAGTAACCACCAACAGAACCCCCTCTCTAACATGGCTACATAGTAACCACCAACAGAACCCCCTCTCTAACATGGCTGCATAGTGACCACCAACAGACCCCCTCTCACCCCCTCTCTAATATGGCTACATAGTAACCACCAACAGAACTCCCTCTTCTAACATGGCTACATAGTAAATTACCAACAGAACCCCCCTCTAACATGGCTGCATAGTAACCACCAACAGAAGCCCCCTCTCTCTAATGGCTACATAGTGACCTGCAGAACCCCCCTCTTCTCTAACATGGCTACATAGTAACCACCAACAGAACCCCCTCTCTAACATGGCTACATAGTAACCACCAACAGAAGCCCCCTCTCTCTAATATGGCTACATAGTAACCACCAACAGAACCCCCTCTCTCTAACATGGCTACATAGTAACCACCAACAGAACCCCCTCTCTCTAACATGGCTACATAGTAACCACCAACAGAACCCCCTCTCTCTAATATGGCTACATAGTAACCACCAACAGAACCCCCCTCTCTAACATGGTTACATAGTAACCACTCAACAGAACCCCCTCTCTAACATGGCTACATAGTAACCACTCAACAGAACCCCCTCTCTCTAATATGGCTACATAGTAACCACCAACAGAACCCCCCTTTCTCTAACATGGCTACATAGTAACCACCAACAGAACCCCCCTCTTCTAACATGGTTACATAGTAACCACCAACAGAACCCCTCTCTAACATGGCTACATAGTAACCACCAACAGAAGCCCCCTCTCTCTAATATGACTACATAGTAACCACCAACAGAACCCCCTCTCTCTAATATGGCTACATAGTAACCACCAACAGAAGCCCCCTCTCTAACATGGCTACATAGTAACCACCAACAGAAGCCCCCCTCTCTCTAACATGGCTACATAGTAACCACCAACAGAAGCCCCCTCTCTAACATGGCTACATAGTAACCACCAACAGAAGCCCCCTCTCTCTAACATGGTTACATAGTAACCACCAACAGAAGCCCCCCTCTCTAACATGGCTACATAGTAACCACCAACAAAGCCCCCCTCTCTAACATGGCTACATAGTAACCACCAACAGAAGCCCCCTCTAACATGGCTACATAGTAACCACCAACAGAAGCCCCCTCTAACATGGCCTAGTAACCACCAACAGAACCCCCCTCTAACATGGCTACATAGTAACCACCAACAGAAGCCCCCTCTCTCTCTAAGTAACCACCAACAGAAGCCCTCTCTCTAACATGGCTACATAGTAACCACCAACAGAACCCCCCCTCTCTAACATGGCTACATAGTAACCACCAACAGAAGCCCCCTCTCTCTAACATGGCTACATAGTAACCACCAACAGAAGCCCCCCTCTCTCTAACATGGCTACATAGTGACCACCAACAGAAGCCCCCTGTCTCTCTAACATGGTTATATAGTGACTATACTGACCACCATGCTGTCTCTCTAACATGGTTATATAGTGACTATACTGACCACCATGCTGTGTCTCTAACATGGTTATATAGTAACTATACTGACCACCATGCTGTCTCTCTAACATGGTTATATAGTGACTATACTGACCACCATGCTGTGTCTCTAACATGGTTATATAGTGACTATACTGACCACCATGCTGTGTCTCTAACATGGTTATATAGTAACTATACTGACCACCATGCTGTCTCTCTAACATGGTTATATAGTAACTATAATGACCACCATGCTGTCTCTCTAACATGGTTATATAGTGGCTATTCTGACCACCATGCTGTCTCTCTAACATGGTTATATAGTGACTATACTGACCACCATGCTGTGTCTCTAACATGGTTATATAGTGACTATACTGACCACCATGCTGTCTCTCTAACATGGTTATATAGTGACTATACTGACCACCATGCTGTGTCTCTAACATGGTTATATAGTAACTATACTGACCACCATGCTGTCTCTCTAACATGGTTATATAGTGTCTATACTGACCACCATGCTGTGTCTCTAACATGGTTATATAGTGACTATACTGACCACCATGCTGTCTCTCTAACATGGTTATATAGTGACTATACTGACCACCATGCTGTCTCTCTAACATGGTTATATAGTAACTATACTGACCACCATGCTGTGTCTCTAACATGGTTATATAGTGACTATACTGATCACCATGCTGTGTCTCTAACATGGTTATATAGTGACTATACTGACCACCATGCTGTGTCTCTAACATGGTTATATAGTAACTATACTGACCACCATGCTGTCTCTCTAACATGGTTATATAGTAACTATACTGACCACCATGCTGTGTCTCTAACATGGTTATATAGTGACTATACTGATCACCATGCTGTGTCTCTAACATGGTTATATATAGTGACTATACTGACCACCATGTTGTCTCTCTAACATGGTTATATAGTGACTATACTGACCACCATGCTGTGTCTCTCTAACATGGTTATATAGTGACTATACTGACCACCATGCTGTGTCTCTAACATGGTTATATAGTGACTATACTGATCACCATGTTGTGTCTCTAACATGGTTATATAGTGACTATACTGACCACCATGCTGTCTCTCTAACATGGTTATATAGTGACTATACTGACCACCATGCTGTCTCTCTAACATGGTTATATAGTGACTATACTGACCACCATGCTGTGTCTCTAACATGGTTATATAGTAACTATACTGACCACCATGCTGTGTCTCTAACATGGTTATATAGTGACTATACTGACCACCATGTTGTGTCTCTAACATGGTTATATAGTGACTATACTGACCACCATGCTGTGTCTCTAACATGGTTATATAGTGACTATACTGACCACTCATGCTGTGTCTCTAACATGGTTATATAGTGACTATACTGACCACCATGCTGTCTCTCTAACATGGTTATATAGTAACTATACTGACCACCATGCTGTGTCTCTAACATGGTTATATAGTGACTATACTGACCACCATGCTGTCTCTCTAACATGGTTATATAGTAACTATACTGACCACCATGCTGTGTCTCTAACATGGTTATATAGTGACTATACTGACCACCATGCTGTGTCTCTCTAACATGGTTATATAGTGACTATACTGACCACCATGCTGTGTCTCTAACATGGTTATATAGTGACTATACTGACCACCATGCTGTGTCTCTAACATGGTTATATAGTGACTATACTGACCACCATGCTGTGTCTCTAACATGGTTATATAGTGACTATACTGACCACCATGCTGTGTCTCTAACATGGTTATATAGTGACTATACTGACCACCATGCTGTGTCTCTAACATGGTTATATAGTGACTATACTGACCACCATGCTGTCTCTCTAACATGGTTATATAGTAACTATACTGACCACCATGCTGTCTCTCTAACATGGTTATATAGTGACTATACTGGCCACCATGCTGTCTCTCTAACATGGTTATATAGTGACTATACTGACCACCATGCTGTCTCTCTAACATGGTTATATAGTGACTATACTGACCACCATGCTGTGTCTCTCTAACATGGTTATATAGTGACTATACTGACCACCATGCTGTGTCTCTAACATGGTTATATAGTAACTATACTGACCACCATGCTGTGTCTCTAACATGGTTATATAGTGACTATACTGACCACCATGCTGTGTCTCTCTAACATGGTTATATAGTGACTATACTGACCACCATGTTGTCTCTCTAACATGGTTATATAGTGACTATACTGACCACCATGCTGTGTCTCTAACATGGTTATATAGTGACTATACTGACCACCATGTTGTCTCTCTAACATGGTTATATAGTGACTATACTGACCACCATGTTGTCTCTCTCTAACATGGTTATATAGTGACTATACTGACCACCATGTTGTCTCTCTAACATGGTTATATAGTGACTATACTGACATGCTGTGTCTCTAACATGGTTATAAGTAACTATACTGACCACCATGCTGTGTCTCTCTAACATGGTTATATAGTGACTATACTGACCACCATGCTGTGTCTCTAACATGGTTATATAGTGACTATACTGACCACCATGCTGTGTCTCTAACATGGTTATATAGTAACTATACTGACCACCATGCTGTGTCTCTCTAACATGGTTATATAGTGACTATACTGGCCACCATGCTGTGTCTCTAACATGGTTATATAGTGACTATACTGACCACCATGCTGTGTCTAACATGGTTATATAGTAACTATACTGACCACCATGCTGTGTCTCTCTAACATGGTTATATAGTGACTATACTGGCCACCATGCTGTGTCTCTAACATGGTTATATAGTAACTATACTGACCACCATGCTGTGTCTCTCTAGGTTCATCATCATGGGGCGGAGACATGGAGTGTAGGGCGGAGACATGGAGTGTGGGGGCGGAGACATGGAGTGTGGGGCGGAGACATGGTGTGGGGCGGAGACTTGGAGTGTGGGGGCGGGGAGCTTTCGGACAGCGGCAGCAGTGGCTACTGGAGCTGGGACCACGGTAACGTTAGTCCCGCTCTGTCCCCCTTCTGTCGCCGAGATGGACAGCCGCCCAGATGAAGGACTGCATATGGAGCTGGGGGTGAGCTACAGACAGCCGCAAGGTCAAGGTGAGGGGAGGAGGCTGTCACCATGAAGATAGAGAGTGAAAAGGCAGTTGAAGAATCGGTGAGGTAGCTGATGAGGTTTGTTTTGTTCTTCTCTCTTTCTCTCTCTCTCTGTCTCTCTTTCTCTCTCTCTCTGTCTCTCTTTCTCTCTCTCTCTCTCTGTCTCTCTTTCTCTCTCTCTCTGTCTCTCTTTCTCTCTCTCTCTCTGTCTCTCTTTCTCTCTCTCTCTGTCTCTCTTTCTCTCTCTCTCCCTTCCATCTCTTTTCTTTTGCCTCTCTCTCTCTCTCTCTCTCTCTCTCTCTCTCTCTCTCTCTGATCACAGAGTTCTTTCAGAGGAACGTACAGATGTCTGTGGCCCAGCTGTGGCAAGGTGCTCACGTCTTCAGTTGGGATGAAGAGACATGTCCGTGTGATGCACCTGGGGTGAGTTTCCCTCTCAGCCATCTGGTTAGAGAAACACATGCATGTAGCCCAATTATATTGTTACCTTACTCTGTCTCCCTCTCTTTGTCTCTCCCTTCCAAATTAACACGCGCAAACCACACCCCCGGCACATACACACACCCCACCTGGCACACACACACACACACCCCGGCACACACACACACACCCCGGCACACACACCACACCCCGGCACACACACACACCACCCGGCGCACACACACCCACACCCCGCACACACCTACAGCAGTGGATCGGAGCAGTCCCCCAGAGAGGAGGACTTCTACTACAAAGATTTCCTGTGAAGCTCCAGCAGACCCCTCTCTCGTTTCCCCTCTTCCCCGGACCCCTCTCCGTCCGCCCTCTTCCCCCAGACCCCTCTCCCGTCTCCCCTCTTCCCCCAGCCCCCTCCGGCTTCGTCCCCTCACGTCCCCTGGGCATCCTGTGGCTCCCCTCTAAGCCCTGATCCAGATTCCGGACTCCAGATCACCTCCTCGGGGTCAGGGAGCTCCAGGCCCAGCTCAGGTCCAGAGTCAGCCCCATACCAGCACAGACCTCTCCAGCCAGTCTGCCCCTAGCTCCTCCTGGCAGATACAGACAGACCATCTCTATCAGGTAGGTGGCCCTGGTCTCTTTTTCATTTCATATATATTCCACTCAGTAACAATTGCCACTGCTTTCTAGGGCGTACTGGGTCTGCCATGACCTGCAGAGGGTCGGTGCTTTGGATGTTGAGATCATTTGCAGTTCATGATTGTTTATTCATTTTTATGGTTTTAGGCTGGTTTCTCTGTTTCTCATTTCAACCAACTTGTCTTGTATGGCAAGGCAGTGTTGCGTTGTTGAATTGTTTCATGCGTTGTGTTTAGAAACAACAGCTAGCCATCTTGAAAAGAGTTTGAACTGCAGTCAAATAAATGTATGGGAGTTTGAGAGATGTCTGGTCTGTTGTTGTCTTCCTGTCCTCCAGGCCGCCCCCTGTTGTTGGACCCCTCCCCCTCTCACCGTCTCTAACCAACACAGCCATCACAACCCCCAGGTACGTCTGCTCTCCTCTTCCTGGTTAGGCTCAACCTCAGCCGTTCCTTCCCAGGTCTCTCCAGAACGAGAATATCTTGTGATATCTAGCTAACATCTATGTCCTGGTTAACGTCAGAGCATCAGTAGGATAACAGGCAGATGTGAGCCTGACTAATAGTGACTATTTAATGATTTCTTATTACTATTATTATTATTAAGAGATGCTTTGCTTTTCTCTTCCCCCTCTGCTCCTTCTCTCCTGCCCCCTACAGGTGGTGACGGGTCGCTGCAGGTCTGTGAGTGTGGGAGAGCAGTGGCTTCAACAGAACAGCGCCACCAACAGGCTAACCACCTTGAGAGCAGCCTCCCCCGTCGGGCTCTCACTGCTCCTTCAGGTTAGAACTACCTATGACTGCTCCTTCAGGTCAGAACTACCTATGACTGCTCCTTCAGGTCAGAACTACCTATGACTGCTCCTTCAGGTCAGAACTACCTATGACTGCTCCTTCAGGTTAGAACTACCTATGACTGCTCCTTCAAAGTTAGAACTACCTATGACTGCTCCTTCAAGTTAGAACTACATATGACTGCTCCTTCAGGTTAGAACTACCTATGACTGCTCCTTCAGGTTAGAGCTACCTATGACTGCTCCTTCAGGTTAGAACTACCTATGACTGCTCCTTCAGGTTAGAACTACACATGACATAGGAAGGGACGAGGGGAGGCTGAAATGTTTCTTGTGTATCCTCCCTGTAGGAAGGGACGAGGAGGCTGAAATGTTTCTTCTGTATCATCCCTGTGGGAAGGGACGAGGGGAGGCTGAAATGTTTCTTCTGTATCATCCCTGTAGGAAGGGACGAGGGGGCTGAAATGTTTCTTGTGTATCGTTGTCTTGAACAGCTTTGTGTATCATCCCTGTAGGAAGGGACGAGGGGAGGCTGAAACGTTTCTTCTGTATCATCCCTGTAGGAAGGGACGAGGGGGAGGCTGAAACGTTTCTTTTGTATCATCCCTGTGGGAAGGGACGAGGGGAGGCTGAAACATTTCTTGTGTATCATCCCTGTAGGAAGGAACGAGGGGAGGCTGAACGCTTTTTTGTATCGTTTCTTGTGTATCATCCCTGTAGGAAGGGACGAGGGGAGGCTGAAACGTTTCTTGTGTATCATCCCTGTAGGAAGGACGAGGGGAGGCTAAGAAGTGTCGTGGGTGTACGGCGTGGAGCACAAGGAGCAGTGGTGCACAGCCTGCCGCTGGAAGAAAGCCTGCCAGCGCTTCACAGACCAAGCGAGTGTGTGAACGAAGGATGATGAAAGAAAGAGACTGAAGAAGAGAGATCAGGATCAGGGCCTGTAAAAGCCATCACCAACAACAACTTCCTTTTTTTCTACCTTGTTTATTTTCCCTCGAGGAATATAGTTCTGTTTTTTTTATACGTTGACCTGAGAAGTACGTCAGTGTGCGATGGTGGTGCTAGTAGCTAGTAGGTTAGACTGTGTTATGTGGTAGGCCTACCAATGTTCTTCCGTCCCAGACCTGTTTGTGCTGTAGCATGGCAACAACCATAGGAGTTAGCTATACACAGGGATGGGCTCTGGCTAGTTGCCCTGGGTAACATTTGGGTCCAAAGTATCGCCATACAATATTTCTAAGAACAAACTTTGACTGGCCTGGTGTGATCTGAATAGTACTGCGGGCTAGCTTCATATCCTACTAGTATGGTCTGTACGGTACTATAGGGCTATTCATATCCTACTAGTATGGTCTGTACGGTACTATAGGGCTAGCTTCATATCCTACTAGCCTGGTGTGATCTGAATAGTACTATAGGGCTAGCTTCATATCCTACTTCCCTGGTCTGTACGGTACTATAGGGCTAGCTTCATATCCTACTAGCCTGGTCTGTATGGTACTATAGGGCTGGCTTCATATCCTACTTCCTGGTCTGTACGGTACTAGTGGGCTAGCTTCATATCCTACTAGCCTGGTCTGTATGGTACTATAGGCTAGCTTCATATCCTACTAGCCTGGTCTGTACGGTACTAGTGGGCTAGCTTCATATCCTACTAGCCTGGTCTGTACGGTACTATGAGGCTAGTTTCATATCCTACTAGCCTGGTCTGTATGGTACTATAGGGCTAGGTTCATATCCTACTAGCCTGGTCTGTATGGTACTAGTGGGCTAGCTTCATATCCTACTAGCCTGGTCTGTGATCTGGTACTATGGGCTAGCTTCCTATCCTACTTTCCTGGTGTGATCTGAATTTCTCCTCTGTACTATAGGGCTAGCTTCATATCCTACTTCCCTGGTCTGTACGGTACTATAGGCTAGCTTCATATCCTACTAGCCTGGTCTGTATGGTACTATAGGGCTAGCTTCATATCCTACTTCCCTGGTCTGTACGGTACTATGGGGCTAGCTTCATATCCTACTAGTATGGTCTGTATGGTACTATAGAGCATTTCTTCATATCCTACTAGCCTGGTCTGAATAGTACTAGCGGGCTGCTTCATATCCTACTTCCCTGGTCTGTACGGTACTATAGGGCTCTCTTCATATCCTACTAGCCTGGTCTGAATAGTACTAGCGGGCTAGCTTCATATCCTACTAGTATGGTCTGTACGGTACTATAGGGCTAGCTTCATATCCTACTAGCCTGGTCTGAATAGTACTACGGGCTGGCTTCATATCCTACTAGTATGGTTTGTACGGTACTATAGGGCTAGCTTCATATCCTACTAGCCTGGTCTGAATAGTACTAGCGGGCTAGCTTCATATCCTACTGAGTATGGTCTGTACGGTACTATCGGGCTTGCATCATATCCTACTAGCCTGGTCTGAATAGTACTAGCGGGCTAGCTTCATATCCTACTAGTATGGTCTGTACGGTACTATCGGGCTTGCTTCATATCCTACTAGCCTGGTCTGAATAGTACTAGCGGGCTAGCTTCATATCCTACGAGCCTGGTCTGAATAGTACTAGCAGGCTAGCTTCATATCCTACTTCCCTGGTCTGTATGGTACTAGTGGGCTAGCTTCATTTCCTACCAGCCTGGTCTGTACGGTACTATCGGGCTAGCTTCATATCCTACTAGCCTAACTAACCCTTAACTGCTCTCCATCCAGGATTCTTCTTCTATACAGGAAACCGATCTGTCCCCAGGTTCCTTCCACCTTCCACTGAGAGCATTTCCCTCACCTTCCACTGAGAGCATTTCTCCTCCACCTTCCACTGAGAGCATTTCTCCTCACCTTCCACTGAGAGCATTTCTCCTCACCTTCACTGAGAGCATTTCTCCTCACCTTCCACTGAGAGCATTTCTCCTCACCTTCCACTGAGAGCATTTCTCCTCACCTTCCACTGAGAGCATTTCTCCTCACCTTCACTGAGAGCATTTCTCCTCACCTTCCACTGAGAGCATTTCTCCTCACCTTCCACTGAGAGCATTTCTCCTCACCTTCACTGAGAGCATTTCTCCTCACCTTCCACTGAGAGCATTTCTCCTCACCTTCCACTGAGAGCATTTCTCCTCACCTTCACTGAGAGCATTTCTCCTCACCTTCCACTGAGAGCATTTCTCCTCACCTTCACTGAGAGCATTTCTCCTCACCTTCACTGAGAGCATTTCTCCTCACCTTCCACTCACCTTCACTGAGAGCATTTCTCCTCACCTTCCACTGAGAGCATTTCTCCTCACCTTCCACTGAGAGCATTTCTCCTCACCTTCCACTGAGCATTTTCTCCTCACCTTCCACTGAGAGCATTTCTCCTCACCTTCCACTGAGAGCATTTCTCCTCACCTTCCACTGAGAGCATTTCTCCTCACCTTCCACTGAGAGCATTTCTCCTCACCTTCCACTGAGCATTTCTCCTCACCTTCACTGAGAGCATTTCTCCTCACCTTCCACTGAGAGCATTTCTCCTCACCTTCACTGAGAGCATTTCTCCTCACCTTCACTGAGAGCATTTCTCCTCACCTTCCACTGAGAACATTTCTCCTCACCTTCCACTGAGAGCATTTCTCCTCACCTTCCACTGAGAGCATTTCTCCTCACCTTCCACTGATAGCATTTCTCCTCACCTTCACTGAGAGCATTTCTCCTCACCTTCCACTGAGAGCATTTCTCCTCACCTTCCACTGAGAGCATTTCTCCTCACCTTCACTGAGAGCATTTCTCCTCACCTTCCACTGAGAGCATTTCTCCTACCTTCACTGAGAGCATTTCTCCTCACCTTCCACTGATAAGCATTTCTCCTCACCTTCACTGAGAGCATTTCTCCTTACCTTCACTGAGAGCATTTCTCCTCACCTTCCACTGAGAAAGCATTTCTCCTCACCTTCCACTGAGAGCATTTCTCCTCACCTTCCACTGAGAGCATTTCTCCTCACCTTCACTGAGAGCATTTCTCCTCACCTTCCACTGAGAGCATTTCTCCTCACCTTCCACTGAGAGCATTTCTCCTCACCTTCCACTGAGAGCATTTCTCCTCACCTTCCACTGAGAGCATTTCTCCCTCACCTTCCACTGAGAGCATTTCTCCTCACCTTCCACTGAGAGCATTTCTCCTCACCTTCACTGAGAGCATTTCTCCTCACCTTCACTGAGAGCATTTCTCCTCACCTTCCACTGAGCATTTCTCCTCACCTTCCACTGAGAGGCATTTCTCCTCACCTTCCACTGAGAGCATTTCTCCTCACCTTCCACTGAGAGCATTTCTCCTCACCTTCCACTGAGAGCATTTCTCCTCATCTTCACTGAGAGCATTTCTCCTCACCTTCACTGAGAGCATTTCTCCTCACCTTCCACTGAGAGCATTTCTCCTCACCTTCACTGAGAGCATTTCTCCTCACCTTCACTGAGCATTTCTCTCCTCACTTTCACTGAGAGCATTTCTCCTCACCTTCACTGAGCATTTCTCCTCACCTTCCACTGAGAGCATTTCTCCTCACCTTCCACTGAGAGCATTTCTCCTCACCTTCCACTGAGAGCATTTCTCCTCACCTTCACTGAGAGCATTTCTCCTCACCTTCACTGAGACCATTTCTCCTCACCTTCCACTGAGAGCATTTCTCCTCACCTTCACTGAGGCATTTCTCCTCACCTTCCACTGAGGCATTTCTCCTCACCTTCACTGAGAGCATTTCTCCTCACCTTCCACTGAGAGCATTTCTCCTTACCTTCCACTGAGAGCATTTCTCCTCACCTTCCACTGAGAGCATTTCTCCTCACCTTCCACTGAGAGCATTTCTCCTCACCTTCCACTGAGAGCATTTCTCCTCACCTTCACTGAGAGCATTTCTCCTCACCTTCCACTGAGCATTTCTCCTCACCTTCACTGAGAGCATTTCTCCTCACCTTCCACTGAGAGCATTTCTCCTCACCTTCCACTGAGAGCATTTCTCCTCACCTTCCACTGAGAGCATTTCTCCTCACCTTCCACTGAGAGCATTTCTCCTCACCTTCACTGAGAGCATTTCTCCTCACCTTCCACTGAGAGCATTTCTCCTCACCTTCACTGAGAGCATTTCTCCTCACCTTCCACTGAGAGCATTTCTCCTCACCTTCCACTGAGAGCATTTCTCCTCACCTTCACTGATAGCATTTCTCCTCACCTTCACTGAGAGCATTTCTCCTCACCTTCACTGAGAGCATTTCTCCTCACCTTCACTGAGAGCATTTCTCCTCACCTTCCACTGAGAGCATTTCTCCTCACCTTCCACTGAGAGCATTTCTCCTCACCTTCCACTGAGAGCATTTCTCCTCACCTTCACTGAGAGCATTTCTCCTCACCTTCCACTGAGGCATTTCTCCTCACCTTCACTGAGAGCATTTCTCCTCACCTTCACTGAGAGCATTTCTCCTCACCTTCCACTGAGAGCATTTCTCCTCACCTTCCACTGAGAGCATTTCTCCTCACCTTCCACTGAGAGCATTTCTCCTCACCTTCCACTGAGAGCATTTCTCCTCACCTTCCACTGAGCATTTCTCCTCACCTTCCACTGAGAGCATTTCTCCTCACCTTCACTGAGCATTTCTCCTCACCTTCCACTGAGAGCATTTCTCCTCACCTTCCACTGAGAGCATTTCTCCTCACCTTCCACTGAGAGCATTTCTCCTCACCTTCCACTGAGAGCATTTCTCCTCACCTTCCACTGAGAGCATTTCTCCTCACCTTCCACTGAGAGCATTTCTCCTTACCTTCCACTGAGAGCATTTCTCTCACCTTCCACTGAGAGCATTTCTCCTCACCACTGAGAGCATTTCTCCTCACCTTCCACTGAGAGCATTTCTCCTCACCTTCCACTGAGAGCATTTCTCCTCACCTTCCACTGAGCATCACCTTCACTGAGAGCATTTCTCACCTTCACTGAGAGCATTTCTCCTCACCTTCCACTGAGAGCATTTCTCCTCACCTTCCACTGAGAGCATTTCTCCTCACCTTCCACTGAGAGCATTTCTCCTTACCTTCCACTGAGAGCATTTCTCCTCACCTTCCACTGAGAGCATTTCTCCTCACCTTCCACTGAGAGCATTTCTCCTTACCTTCCACTGAGAGCATTTCTCCTCACCTTCCACTGTATGTTTTTTCTCTTCTTCTTCAACATTTCATTCTTCCCTGTGGTCTCTACGGAGGTAATGGAAACCTGTTACTTCTACATGGTGTGCTATCTATGAGTTCTTCCTTTGGACTATTTTGTGTTTGTGTCTCTTTTTAAATGATTGTCTTTCTGTCCCGCCTGAGAGGTAGGCAGAGGTCTATTTTATGTTTTGGCACATTTTATGGAAATGTATTTTACAAGGATAATGATAAATAAGCTACATTTAGCTTGACTCGTTGTGGTTTTTAATCCAGTCAGTTCCTTCCATAACAGTATTTTACTCTTCCCCGTCTTGGTAATCATTGTTATGGTTCTGTCTGTATAAGCTTCTGGACAGTATTGGGGTCATTTTGAATTGGGCAGTCAATTCAGGAATTTAAACTGAAATTCCAATTTTTAAAAAATGGTGTTTGTTCTCAATGATTTCTCAATAAATAGAAGAGGAGAAGTGAATTATTTCAAAAGTTTGTCAAGTTTAGAATTTTTATTCAAAACACTTTCCTGATTGATTGATTTGAATTGGAATTTAACCCAATTCTACTATTGGACCACTACCAAGGGATCAGGCAATTAGACAACTACATTTGTATTAGCCTTCTAATGAAACAATAAAAATGTATTGTCTAATGTTATTAACACATTCAAATAATGTATCAACAGAAATAACTGCTGAGAATATCGGGCACTGACAATTTTCTGTAGCGACAATCTACAAGAGAAATAGCAAACTCATTTATTATATTTTTCTCTATACAGGTTTCTTAAAGACTTTTAAACAATAATACACGTTAGAAATGTACACTGTATTCACAAAGTTCTTTGTGTATGAACGAGAGACATGTACTCACAAACACACACTCTTTAACAAACCCCACTGGATAAATACTGCCTAAAGGTATGCTAAACAATATCAACCTCTAACAGGTGAAATTCTAACCTAAAACCATAACATAGTGTTGTGTTATTGAGTATTTTCAGACAGGCAGACAAACTGTGTTTCATACAGTAGCAAGAAGATAACATGCACATATCTCTCATCTTGCCTTTTTTTGTTGTTAAAATCAGATAGGTAGTAAATTCAGTTTGGTATGTATCCTAGAAGACAAATACAGGACATGATCTACTCTACCAACACCAGGGGGCAGTGTTACCCTACTGTCTGGGATGCTGATCTACTCTACCAACACCAGGGGGCAGTGTTACCCTACTGTCTGGGATGCTGATTCTACTCTACCAACACCAGGGGGCAGTGTTACCCTACTCTCTGGGATGCTGATCTACTCTACCAACACAACACCAGGGGGCAGTGTAACCCTACTGTCTGGGATGCTGATCTACTCTACCAACACCAGGGGGCAGTGTTACCCTACTCTCTGTGATGCTGATCTACTCTACCAACACCAGGGGGCAGTGTTGTCCTACTGTCTGGGATGCTGATCTACTCTACCAACACCAGGGGGCAGTGTTACCCTACTGTCTGGGATGCTGATCTACTCTACCAACACCAGGGGGCAGTGTTGTCCTACTGTCTCATATGCTGATTCTACTCTACCAACACCAGGGGGCATTGTTACCCTACTCTCTGGGATGCTGATCTACTCTACCAACACAACACCAGGGGGCATTGTTACCCTACTGTCTGGGATGCTGATCTACTCTACCAACACAACACCAGGGGGCAGTGTTACCCTACTGTCTGGGATGCTGATTCTACTCTACCAACACCAGGGGGCAGTGTTACCCTACTCTCTGGGATGCTGATCTACTCTACCAACACCAGGGGGCAGTGTTACCCTACTGTCTGGGATGCTGATTCTACTCTACCAACACCAGGGGGCAGTGTTACCCTACTGTCTGAGATGCTGATCTACTCTACCAACACCAGGGGGCAGTGTTACCCTACTGTCTGGGATGCTGATTCTACTCTACCAACACCAGGGGGCATTGTTACCCTACTGTCTGGGATGCTGATCTACTCTACCAACACCAGGGGGCATTTTTACCCTACTCTCTGGGATGCTGATCTACTCTACCAACACAACACCAGGGGCATTGTTACCCTACTGTCTTGGTTATGCTGATCACTTCTACAGGCAGACACAACACCAGGCAAGAAATGTTACCCTACTGTCTGGATGCTGATCTACTCTACCAAAACCAGGGGGCAGTGTATCCTAGAAGTCTGGGAAGCTGATCGACTCTACCAACACCAGGGGGCAGTGTTGTCCTACTGTCTCATATGCTGATTCTACTCTACCAACACCAGGGGCATTGTTACCCTACTCTCTGGGATGCTGATCTACTCTACTAACACAACACCAGGGGCATTGTTACCCTACTCTCTGGGATGCTGATCTACTCTACTAACACAACACCAGGGGCAGTGTAACCCTACTGTCTGGGATGCTGATCTACTCTACCAACACCCTGGGGCAGTGTTACCCTACTCTCTGGGATGCTGATCTACTCTATCAACACAACACAGGGGCAATGTTACCCTACTGTCTGGGATGCTGATCTACTCTACCACCAGGGGGCAGTGTTACCCTACTGTCTGGGATGCTGATCTACTCTACCAACACAACACCAGGGGGCATTGTTACCCTACTGTCTGGGATGCTGATTCTACTCTACCAACACCAGGGGGCAGTGTTACCCTACTCTCTGGGATGCTGATCTACTCTACCAACACCAGGGGCATTGTTACCCTACTGTCTGGGATGCTGATTCTACTCTACCAACACACACCAGGGGGCAGTGTTACCCTAAAATCTGGGATGCTGATTCTACTCTACCAACACCAGGGGCAGTGTTACCCTACTCTCTGGGATGCTGATCTACTCTAACAACACCAGGGGGCATTGTTACCCTACTCTCTGGGATGCTGATTCTACCAACACAACACCAGGGGCATTGTTACCCTACTGTCTGGGATGCTGATCTACTCTACCAACACACCAGGGGGCATTGTTACCCTACTGTCTGGGATGCTGATCTACTCTACCAACACCAGGGGGCATTGTTACCCCTACTGTCTGGGATGCTGATCTACTCTACCAACACCAGGGGGCATTGTTACCCTACTGTCTGGGATGCTGATCTACCAACACAACACCAGGGGGCATTGTTACCCTACTGTCTGGGATGCTGATCTACTCTACCAACACAACACCAGGGGAAATGTTACCCTACTGTCTGGGATACTGATCTACTCTACCAACACCAGGGGGCAGTGTTACCCTACTGTCTGGGATGCTGATCTACTCTACCAACACCAGGGGGCAGTGTTGTCCTACTGTCTCATATGCTGATTCTACTCTACCAACACCAGGGGGCATTGTTACCCTACTCTCTGGGATGCTGATCTACTCTACCAACACAACACCAGGGGGCATTGTTACCCTACTGTCTGGGATGCTGATCTACTCTACCAACACAACACCAGGGGGCAGTGTTACCCTACTGTCTGGGATGCTGATTCTACTCTACCAACACCAGGGGGCAGTGTTACCCTACTCTCTGGGATGCTGATCTACTCTACCAACACCAGGGGGCAGTGTTACCCTACTGTCTGGGATGCTGATTCTACTCTACCAACACCAGGGGGCAGTGTTACCCTACTGTCTGGGATGCTGATCTACTCTACCAACACCAGGGGGCAGTGTTACCCTACTGTCTGGGATGCTGATTCTACTCTACCAACACCAGGGGGCATTGTTACCCTACTGTCTGGGAAGCTGATCGACTCTACCAACACCAGGGGGCAGTGTTGTCCTACTGTCTCATATGCTGATTCTACTCTACCAACACCAGGGGGCAGTGTTACCCTACTGTCTGGGATGCTGATTCTACTCTACCAACACCAGGGGCATTGTTACCCTACTGTCTGGGATGCTGATTCTACTCTACCAACACCAGGGCATTTTTACCCTACTCTCTGGGATGCTGATCTACTCTACCAACACAACACCAGGGGCATTGTTACCCTACTGTCTGGGATGCTGATCTACTCTACCAACACAACACCAGGGGCAAATGTTACCCTACTGTCTGGGATGCTGATCTACTCTACCAACACCAGGGGGCATTGTAACCCTACTGTCTGGGAAGCTGATCGACTCCACACAACACCAGGGGGCAGTGTTGTCCTACTGTCTCCTGCTGATTCTACTCTACCAAATACACCAGGGCATTGTTACCCTACTCTCTGGGATGCTGATCTACTCTACCAACACAACACCAGGGGCATTGTTACCCTACTCTCTGGGATGCTGATCTACTCTACCAACACAACACCAGGGGCAGTGTTGTCCTACTGTCTGGGATGCTGATCTACTCTACCAACACCCTGGGGCAGTGTTACCCTACTCTCTGGGATGCTGATCACTCTATCAACACAACACCAGGGGCAATGTTACCTACTGTCTGGGATGCTGATCTACTCTACCACAACACCAGGGGGCAGTGTTACCCTACTGTCTGGGATGCTGATCTACTCTACCAACACAACCAGGGGCATTGTTACCCTACTGTCTGGGATGCTGATTCTACTCTACCAACACCAGGGGGCAGTGTTACCCTACTCTCTGGGATGCTGATCTACTCTACCAACACCAGGGGCAGTGTTACCCTACTGTCTGGGATGCTGATTCTACTCTACCAACACCAGGGGCAGTGTTACCCTAAAATCTGGGATGCTGATTCTACTCTACCAACACCAGAGGGCAGTGTTACCCTACTCTCTGGGATGCTGATCTACTCTACCAACACCAGGGGCAGTGTTACCCTACTGTCTGGGATGCTGATTCTACTCTACCAACACCAGGGGGCAGTGTTACCTAAAATCTGGGATGCTGATTCTACTCTACCAACACCAGGGGCAGTGTTACCCTACTGTCTGGGATGCTGATTCTACTCTACCAACACCAGGGGGCAGTGTGTACCCTAAAATCTGGATGCTGATTCTACTCTACCAACACCAGAGGCAGTGTTACCCCTACTCTCTGGGATGCTGATCTACTCTAACAACACAACACCAGGGGCATTGTTACCCTACTCTCTGGGATGCTGATCTACTCTACCAACACAACACCAGGGGCATTATTACCCTACTGTCTGGGATGCTGATCTACTCTACCAACACAACACCAGGGGGCAATGTTACCCTACTGTCTGGGATGCTGATCTCTCTACCAGCACCAGGGGCAGTGTTACCCTACTGTCTGGGATGCTGATCTACTCTACCAACACAACACCAGGGGCATTGTTACCCTACTGTCTGGGATGCTGATTCTACTCTACCAACACCAGGGGCAGTGTTACCCTACTCTCTGGATGCTGATCTACTCTACCAACACCAGGGGGCAGTGTTACCCTACTGTCTGGGATGCTGGTGATTCTACTCTACCAGCACCAGGGGCAGTGTTACCCTAAAATCTGGGATGCTGATTCTACTCTACCAACACCAGGGGCAGTGTTGCCCTACTGTCTGGGATGCTGATCTCTCTACCAACACCAGGGGGCAGTGTTACCCTACTCTCTGGGATGCTGATCTACTCTAACAACACAACACCAGGGGCATTGTTACCCTACTCTCTGGGATGCTGATCTACTCTGCCACAACACCAGGGGGGCATTGTTACCCTACTGCCTGGGATGCTGATCTACTCTACCAACACAACACCAGGGGGCATTGTTACCCTACTGTCTGGGATGCTGATCTACTCTACCAACACCATGGGCAGTGTTACCCTACTCTCTGGGATGCTGATCTACTCTACCAACACCAGGGGGCAGTGTTACCCTACTGTCTGGGATGCTGATTCTACTCTACCAAACCAGGGGGCAGTGTTACCCTACTGTCTGGGATGCTGATCTCCTCTACCAACAGGGGCAGTGCCCCTGACTCTCTGGGATGCTGATCTACTCTAACAACACACACCAGGGGCATTGTTACCCTACTCTCTGGGATGCTGATCTACTCTGCCAACACAACACCAGGGGCATTGTTACCCTACTGTCTGATGCTGATCTACTCTACCAACACAACACCAGGGGCATTGTTACCCTACTGTCTGGGATGCTGATCTACTCTACCAACACCAGGGGGCAGTGTAACCCTACTGTCTGGGATGCAACTCTACCAACACCAGGGGCAGTGTTACCCTACTCTCTGGGATGCTGATCTACTCTATCAACATAACACCAGGGGCAATGTTACCCTACTGTCTGGGATGCTGATCTCACTCTACCAACACCAGGGGCAGTGTTACCCTACTGTCTGGGATGCTGATTCTACTCTACCAACACAACGCAGGGCAGTGTTACCCTACTGTCTGGGATGCTGATTCTAACACCAGGGGGGAAGTGTTGTCCTACTGTTTGGGATGCTGAATCTACTCTACCACACCAGGGGGGCAGTGTTACCTAATGTCTTGGATGCTGATTCTATTCTACCAACACCAGGGGCATTGTTACCCTACTCTCTCGGGATGCTGATCTACTCTACCAACACAACACCAGGGGCATTGTTACCCTACTGTCTGGGATGCTGATCTACTCTACCAACACAGCACCAGGGGCAATGTTACCCTACTGTCTGGGATGCTGATCTTACTCTACCAACACCAGGGGCAGTGTTACCCTACTGTCTGGGATGCTGATTCTACTCTACCAACACAACACCAGGGGGCATTGTTACCCTACTGTCTGGGATGCTGATTCTACTACCAACACCAGGGGGCAGTGTTACCCTACTCTCTGGGATGCTGATCTGCTCTACCAACACCAGGGGGCAGTGTTACCCTACTGTCTGGGATGCTGATCTACTCTACCAACACCAGGGGGCAGTGTTACCCTACTGTCTGGGATGCTGATTCTACTCTACCAACACCAGGGGGCATTGTTACCCTACTGTCTGGGAAGCTGATCGACTCTACCAACACCAGGGGGCAGTGTTGTCCTACTGTCTCATATGCTGATTCTACTCTACCAACACCAGGGGGCAGTGTTACCCTACTGTCTGGGATGCTGATTCTACTCTACCAACACCAGGGGGCATTGTTACCCTACTGTCTGGGATGCTGATCTACTCTACCAACACCAGGGGGCATTTTTACCCTAC
The DNA here is from genome assembly GCF_023373465.1 of Oncorhynchus keta. Classification (NCBI taxonomy): domain Eukaryota; kingdom Metazoa; phylum Chordata; class Actinopteri; order Salmoniformes; family Salmonidae; genus Oncorhynchus; species Oncorhynchus keta. The sequence goes on from NC_068428.1 coordinate 43,553,824, forward strand.
TCTCTGGGATGCTGATCTACTCTACCAACACAACACCAGGGGGCATTGTTACCCTACTGTCTGGGATGCTGATCTACTCTACCAACACAACACCAGGGGGAAATGTTACCCTACTGTCTGGGATGCTGATCTACTCTACCAACACCAGGGGGCAGTGTAACCCTACTGTCTGGGAAGCTGATCGACTCTACCAACACCAGGGGGCAGTGTTGTCCTACTGTCTCATATGCTGATTCTACTCTACCAACACCAGGGGGCATTGTTACCCTACTCTCTGGGATGCTGATCTACTCTACTAACACAACACCAGGGGGCATTGTTACCCTACTCTCTGGGATGCTGATCTACTCTACTAACACAACACCAGGGGGCAGTGTAACCCTACTGTCTGGGATGCTGATCTACTCTACCAACACCCTGGGGCAGTGTTACCCTACTCTCTGGGATGCTGATCTACTCTATCAACACAACACCAGGGGGCAATGTTACCCTACTGTCTGGGATGCTGATCTACTCTACCAACACCAGGGGGCAGTGTTACCCTACTGTCTGGGATGCTGATCTACTCTACCAACACAACACCAGGGGCATTGTTACCCTACTGTCTGGGATGCTGATTCTACTCTACCAACACCAGGGGGCAGTGTTACCCTACTCTCTGGGATGCTGATCTACTCTACCAACACCAGGGGGCAGTGTTACCCTACTGTCTGGGATGCTGATTCTACTCTACCAACACCAGGGCAGTGTTACCCTAAAAATCTGGGATGCTGATTCTACTCTACCAACACCAGGGGCAGTGTTACCCTACTCTCTGGGATGCTGATCTACTCTACCAACACCAGGGGCAGTGTTACCCTACTGTCTGGGATGCTGATTCTACTCTACCAGCACCAGGGGCAGTGTTACCCTAAAATCTGGGATGCTGATTCTACTCTACCAACACCAGGGGCAGTGTTACCCTACTGTCTGGGATGCTGATTCTACTCTACCAACACCAGGGGCAGTGTTACCCTAAAATCTGGGATGCTGATTCTACTCTACCAACACCAGGGGGCAGTGTTACCCTACTCTCTGGGATGCTGATCTACTCTAACAACACAACACCAGGGGCATTGTTACCCTACTCTCTGGGATGCTGATCTACTCTACCAACACAACACCAGGGCATTGTTACCCTACTGTCTGGGATGCTGATCTACTACCAACACAACACCAGGGGGCAATGTTACCCTACTGTCTGGGATGCTGATCTACTCTACCAACACCAGGGGGCAGTGTTACCCTACTGTCTGGGATGCTGATCTACTCTACCAACACAACACCAGGGGGCATTGTTACCCTACTGTCTGGGATGCTGATTCTACTCTACCAACACCAGGGGGCAGTGTTACCCTAAAATCTGGGATGCTGATTCTACTCTACCAACACCAGGGGGCAGTGTTACCCTACTGTCTGGGATGCTGATCTCCTCTACCAACACCAGGGGGCAGTGTTACCTACTCTCTGGGATGCTGATCTACTCTAACAACACAACACCAGGGGCATTGTTACCCTACTCTCTGGGATGCTGATCTACTCTACCAACACAACACCAGGGGCATTGTTACCCTACTGTCTGGGATGCTGATCTACTCTACCAACACAACACCAGGGGGCATTGTTACCCTACTGTCTGGGATGCTGATCTACTCTACCAACACCAGGGGGCATTGTTACCCTACTGTCTGGGATGCTGATCTACTCTACCAACACCAGGGGCAGTGTTACCCTACTGTCTGGGATGCTGATTCTACTCTACCAACACCAGGGCAGTGTTACCCTACTGTCTGGGATGCTGATCTCCTCTACCAACACCAGGGCAGTGTTACCCCTACTGGGATGCTGATCTACTCTAACACAACACCAGGGGCATTGTTACCTACTCTCTGGGATGCTGATCTCTACCAACACCACCAGGGGCATTGTTACCCTACTGTCTGGGATGCTGATCTACTCTACCAACACAACACCAGGGGGCATTGTTACCCTACTGTCTGGGATGCTGATCTACTCTACCAACACCAGGGGCAGTGTAACCCTACTGTCTGGGATGCTGATCTACTCTACCAACACCAGGGGCAGTGTTACCCTACTCTCTGGGATGCTGATCTACTCTATCAACACAACACCAGGGGGCAATGTTACCCTACTGTCTGGGATGCTGATCTACTCTACCAACACCAGGGGGCAGTGTTACCCCTACTGTCTGGGATGCTGATTCTACTCTACCAACACAACACCAGGGGCAGTGTTACCCTACCGTCTGGGATGCTGATTCTACTCTACCAACACCAGGGAAGTGTTGTCCTACTGTTTGGGATGCTGAATCTACTCTACCAACACCAGGGGGCAGTGTTACCCTAATGTCTTGGATGCTGATTCTATTCTACCAACACCAGGGGCAAGTGTTGTCCTACTCTCTGGGATGCTGATCTACTCTACCAACACAACACCAGGGGGCATTGTTACCCTACTGTCTGGGATGCTGATTCTATTCTACCAACACAACACCAGGGGCATTGTTACCCTACTCTCTGGGATGCTGATCTACTCTACCAACACAACACCAGGGGGCATTGTTACCCTACTGTCTGGGATGCTGATCTACTCTACCAACACAACACCAGGGGCAGTGTTACCCTACTGTCTGGGATGCTGATCTACTCTACCAACACCAGGGGCAGTGTTACCCTACTGTCTGGGATGCTGATTCTACTCTACCAACACCAGGGGGCAGTGCCCTACTCTCTGGGATGCTGATCTACTCTACCAACACAACACCAGGGGGCATTGTTACCCTACTGTCTGGGATGCTGATTCTACTCTACCAACACCAGGGGGCAGTGTTACTCTCTCTGGGATGCTGATCTACTCTACCAACACCAGGGGGCAGTGTTACCCTACTCTCTGGGATGCTGATCTACTCTACCAACACCAGGGGCAGTGTTACCTACTGTCTGGGATGCTGATTTTACTCTACCAACACTAGGGGGCAGTGTTACCCTAATGTCTGGGATGCTGATTCTACTCTACCAACACCAGGGGGCATTGTTACCCTACTCTCTGGGATGCTGATCTACTCTACCAACACCAGGGGCAGTGTTACCCTACTGTCTGGGATGCTGATTCTACTCTACCAACACCAGGGGGCATTGTTGTCCCTACTGTCTCATATGCTGATTCTACTCTACCAACACCAGGGGGCATTTTTGCCCTACTCTCTGGGATGCTGATCTACTCTACCAACACAACACCAGGGGCATTGTTACCCTACTGTCTGGGATGCTGATTCTACTCTACCAACACCACAGTGTTACCCCTACTCTCTGGGATGCTGATCTACTCTACCAACACCAGGGGCAGTGTTACCCTACTGTCTGGGATGCTGATTCTACTCTACCAACACCAGGGGCAGTGTTACCCCTAATGTCTGGGATGCTGATTCTACTCTACCAACACCAGGGGAAGTGTTGTCCTACTCTCTGGGATGCTGATCTACTCTACCAACACCAGGGGGCATTGTTACCCTACTCTCTGGGATGCTGATCTACTCTACCAACACAACACCAGGGGGCATTGAACCCTACTGTCTGGGATGCTGATCTACTCTACCAACACCAGGGGGCAGTGTAACCCTACTGTCTGGGATGCTGATCTACTCTACCAACACCAGGGGCAGTGTTGTCCTACTGGCTGATTCTCTCTACCACCAACACCCTGGGGCAGTGTTACCCTACTCTCTGGGATGCTGATCTACTCTATCAACACAACACCAGGGGGCAATGTTACCCCTACTGTCTGGGATGCTGATCTACTCTACCAACACAGGGCAGTGTTACCCTACTGTCTGGGATGCTGATCTACTCTACCAACACAACACCAGGGGCATTGTTACCCTACTGTCTGGGATGCTGATTCTACTCTACCAACACCAGGGGCAGTGTTACCCTACTCTCTGGGATGCTGATCTACTCTACCAACACCAGGGGCAGTGTTACCCTACTGTCTGGGATGCTGATTCTGCTCTACCAACACCAGGGGGCAGTGTTACCCTAAAATCTGGGATGCTGATTCTACTCTACCAACACCAGGGGGCAGTGTTACCCTACTCTCTGGGATGCTGATCTACTCTACCAACACCAGGGGGCAGTGTTACCCTACTGTCTGGGATGCTGATTCTACTCTACCAACACCAGGGGCAGTGTTACCCAAAATCTGGGATGCTGATTCTACTCTGCAACACCAGGGGCAGTGTTACCCTACTGTCTGGGATGCTGATTCTACTCTACCAACACCAGGGGCAGTGTTACCCTAAAATCTGGGATGCTGATTCTACTCTACCAACACCAGGGGGCAGTGTTACCCTACTCTCTGGGATGCTGATCTACTCTAACAACACAACACCAGGGGGCATTGTTACCCTACTCTCTGGGATGCTGATCTACTCTACCAACACAACACCAGGGGCAGTGTTACCCTACTCTCTGGGATGCTGATCTACTCTACCAACACCAGGGGGCAGTGTTACCCTACTGTCTGGGATGCTGATCTACTCTACCAACACCAGGGGCAGTGTTACCTAATGTCTGGGATGCTGGACTCTGTACCAGGGACATTTGTTACCCTACCTGGGATGCTGACACAACACCAGGGGCATTGTTACCTACTGTCTGGGATGCTGATTCTACTCTACCAACACCAGGGGCAGTGTTACCCTACTGTCTGGGATGCTGATTCTACTCTACCAACACCAGGGGGCAGTGTTACCCTGCTGTCTGGGGATGCTGATCTCCTCTACCAACAACACCAGGGGCAGTGTTACCTACTGTCTGGGATGCTGATTCTACTCTCCAACCAACAC